>NC_048589.1:33980481-34207981 GCF_013265735.2 Oncorhynchus mykiss
TCAGACGGCGTTATAAATATGTGTTGACTGAGACGAGCTGCATTGGACCGAAGAAGTCCAAATAACTTTTATGGAAATAGTAGAATAACGACTGAAGCAGAAATCTATTTCGGGACATTTGTAAACCTTTATAGCTATAACCAAAGAGGTTTGAAATTAAAACGTTTGATATCGGGATATAACCTATAGAGGGATAAACATACTATTCCTAGGCTAGGCCTACCGTAGTCTGACAAAGTGATCTTGTAACGATGGAGTCCATCATGTGTCATGTTCTTTTCTGTACAAATATCCATAACACAAACTGCCCTATCGATAACCGAAATAATAGTCGATATGAAATGAAGAACCGACTTACCGATACCTGTGCATCTGGTGAAAGTAGCAACTAGCGTGCCTGAACACAAATGAGCTGATATGTACTGTAAACTTATAGCATACGCAGGAAGTACAGGCAGAGAGAGGCCTCTAGTATAGCTGCATTGGCTGGCCGAACAGATTCAGCCAGAGGAGAGCAGCAAATCCGCAACTGATAATCTTGGGGCGTGAGCGTCCTACGTCAACAATTCAAACTGAAAGGCGTGCCCTGGAGAGTAGACATACTGGGCGCGTTCCTCTGCCCAGACGTTGTTGACGCCTGTCAGATTTTACAAAGCCTGGAGAGGTATTTTACGTATCAGCTAACCATATGTTATAGCAATCTGACAGTCAATAACGTAGCACGCAACCATTGGTTTATGCGTCATAGGGGAACGCGAACGCGACCAGTGTGTATGCGTGTGGCCTACTGTAAATCGTGTGATGAGTCGGTGTATAGTCTCTGAACAGTTGGAATTATTGCTTACACAATTGTCAGTTGAAAATAATTTCAAACAGCAACATTTAGCATGAAACAGGTGTAATCAATATTTTATTACCACCAAATTATACAAAAAATACATGATTTTATTTTCATCATCACAATATCCACATGGAGTGATGCAGGAAAATATATTCCTTTACCGACTCCTCTATTCAAAATGGAATGGCAAAAGTAGTGTATGGTTTCACAAAACGTGTTCATGTAAACTGTTGTCTGGTGACGAAATAACCTACAGCTGCATCTATTTAAAGTAACTTTCTGTCCACAGTTTGACACAAAACTACAGTTTACTGAAAGTAGTTGAATTCCAGTTCCTCACCTGACTAATAAAGACTCAAGTGGTCAATTAACAATACTGTACATTTAAGAAGATATCAATGCTTCTATCCCAAATGGCATCCTATTCCCTACATAGTGCACTACTTTTTATCAGAGCACATGGGCCCTGGGACACCTTATCTCAAGCCATGTGCTGTTGTTGCTCTACAGTAGCTTGTTAAGGTATGAAGGCTGATGGCATAGGGCACCTCAGAAGTTTTGAAATTCCACACCTTCATTCCACTAACCTTCATGAAGTGCCACAGTGGCACAAAATAACATTTGTTTTTAGATGTATATACATTGTAGGCCTACATTATTTTGTACAATGGCATGTAATCCATACAATGTGACCATATTATATTATGTGAGGTATCAGAAAAAAGAAAATGCATATCTATACATGATTTCTCAGCTTTACTTAATACATTAGGTTACGCATGAGCTTATAACTGAAGATGTTTCCCGTTTGAAATGCTCTACGTTGTTGTTGTGCTTTAAGAACTACACAGCTGTTTTAGCACCTCTGAGAAAGACCTTACCTGAACCACAAACCATTATTATATACTATATTACATACATTTCACATACTTACTGTACCAGTCAAAAGTTTAGACACACCTAAGCATTCAAAGGTTTTTCATTATTTTCTATATAGTAGAGTAACACATATGGAACCATTTAGTAACCAAAAAAGTGTTAAACAAATCAAAATATATTTTATATTTGAGATTCTTCAAAGTAGCCATCCTTTGCCTTGATGACAGCTTTGCACACTCTTGACCTTCTCTCAACCAGCTTAATGAGGTAGTCACCTGGAATGCATAACAATTAACAGGTGTGCCTTGTTAAAAATGAATTTAAGAGACAATCAGTTGTATTATGACAAGGTAGGAAGATAGCTCTATTTGGAAAAAGACCAAGTCCATATTATGGCAAGAACAGCTCAAATAAGCAAAGAGAAATGACAGTCCATCATTATTTTAAGACATGAAGGTCAGTCAATCTGGAAAATTTCAAGAACATTGAAGTTTCTTCAAGTGTAGTCGCAAAAACCATCAAACGCTATGATGAAACTGGCTCTCATGAGGACCACCACAGGAAAGGAAGACCCATAGTTACCTCTGCTGTATAGGATATGTTCATTAGAATTAACTGCACCTCAGATTGCAGCCCAAATAAATGCTTCACAGAGTTCAAGTGACACATCTCAACATCAACAGTTCATAGGAGACTGCTTAAACCATCCTTCGTGGTTGAATTGCTGCAAAGAAACCACTACTAAAGGTCACCAATAATAAGAAGAGACTTGCTTATGCCAAGAAACATGAGCAATGGACATTAGACTGATGGAAATCTGTCCTTTTGTCTGATGAGTCCAAATTTGAGATTTTTGGTACCAACCACCGTGTCTTTGTGAGACGCAGAGTATGTGAATTGCTGATGTCCGCATGTGTAGTTCCCACCATGAAGCATGAAGGAGGAGGTGTGATGGTGTGGGGGTGCTCTGCTGGTGACACTGTTGAATTCAAGAAACACTTAACCAGCGTGTCTACCACAGCATTCGATACGCCATCTCATCGTGTTTGCGCTTAGTGGCACTATAATTTGTTTTTCAACAGGACAATGACCCAAATCACACCTCCAGGCTGTGTAAGTGTCACACTCTGATTTGTTTCACCGGCCTTTGTGCTTGTCTCCACCCCCCTTCTGATGTCGCCCATCACCCCATTATCCTGTGTATTTATACCTGTGTTCTCTGTTTGTTGCCAGTTTGTCTTGTCAGGTCTTACCAGCATGCTTTCCCGTCTTCCTTTTTCTGATGTTCTATTTCCTATTTTCCCGGTTCTGACTATTCTGCCTGCCCTGACCCGAGTCTGCCTGCCGTCCTGTACCTGCCTGACTTTGACCTAATTATGAACCTCTGCCTGCCCTGACCCCGAGACTCCCTGCCGTCCTGTACCTGCCTGACTCAGACCTGATCACGAACCCCTGCCTGTCCTCGACCTGCCCTTTGCCTGCCCCATGTTTACAATAAATCATCTGGGAACTGTACTATCTGCCTCCTGTGTCTACATCTGGGTCATATCCTGAGTCGTGATAGTACGAACTGGCCATGACTGACCCAGCAGACTCAGACCAATTCCACAATGCTGTCTCCCAGCAAGGAGCCGCCATTGGAAGACACAAGGAGTTACTGCAATACCTTATGGAGGGACTCCATGGCAGAACGCCATGACCAGGCGTTCGATACATTGCTGGAGCAATTCTGCATATTCCCTATTCGGCAGCAGGCCACACCAGTAATCCCACAGATTCTCAGCAACCCATCCAACAGCGGCGTTTCTTCCCAGCCTACCCCAGTGTCCTGAGAACCCCACGCACATCCTCCGGAGCGCTACGCTGGAGAATCTGGAACCTGCCGTACCTCATAACCTAGCGTACCTCATAACGCTGATGTCCGGGGGTGAGGAGGAGTTTGTGGCGGAAGTACGGAAGGTGTTTGATTCTCCGTTGTCCGGGAGAGAAGCTGCGCGTAAGTTGCTCCAGCTACGTCAAGACTCCCGTAGTGTGGCAGACTACGCAGTGGATTTTCGCACATTGGTGGCTGAGAGTGCCTGGAATCCGGAAGCATTGTTCGACATGTTCCTTCACGGATTATCAGAGATGAGCTCACAGCCTGGAAGCTGCCCATGGACCTTGACTCCCTCATAGCCTTGACCATCTGGATCGATGGGCGGCTACGAGAACGTAGGAAGCTCCTTCGGAGCCCATGCAACTGGGCTGGGCTAAATTGTCTCCGGCTGAGCGCATACGCAGACTTAACACCCAGAGCTGTCTATATTGTGGAGCTACGGGACATTTCTTAGCTAACTGCCCATTAAAAACCCACGCTCATCAAGTAGGTACGAGTACGCTGGTGAGCTGTACGGTGTGTTTCCCATCCTCCATTTCTCGTACATCTCTCCATTCTTCCCTGTTGTGGGGTGACCAGTCCAAGTCTAATCAGGTTTTCATTGACTCTTGGGGCCGACAAGAGCTTTTTAGACGCTACCCTGGTGTTGGAGCTGGGAATCCCCACACAACCCGTCTCGATTCCCTTGGACATCAGAGCTTTGTAAGGGCACTCTATTGGCAGAGTCGCCCACATTACACAGTAAAAGTGTGCAGTTCCTGCCCATTGAATCCCCTCATGCACCCGTGGTTTTGGGATTCTCCTGGCTCCAGAGGCACAATCCTCTGATCGACTGG
The DNA here is from genome assembly GCF_013265735.2 of Oncorhynchus mykiss. Taxonomy (NCBI): domain Eukaryota; kingdom Metazoa; phylum Chordata; class Actinopteri; order Salmoniformes; family Salmonidae; genus Oncorhynchus; species Oncorhynchus mykiss. Next base: position 33,984,914 of record NC_048589.1, read on the forward strand.
TTCTATCGTGGGTTTGAGCCCGTTTTGCCATGCACATTGCCTGAAGTCGGCACTGCCTGCCCCGGGAAGTCTTCCTGTGGCTTGGGAGAAGTCCTGAACCTCTCCACCATTCCTGCGGAATACCAGGACCTCCGGGAGGTTTTCAGCAAGGCCCGTGCCACCTCTCCTCTTCCACATCGGCCCTATGACTGCGCCATCGACCTTCTACTGGGTACTACACCTCCTCGGGGCGACTTTATTCCCTGTCGTGTCCGGAGACCAACGCAACGGAAAGGTATATTGAGGACTCTCTCACTGCTGGGTTTATGCGTCCCTCTTATTCCCCAGGTCCCCCAGGGTTCTTCTTTGTGGAGAAGAAGGACAAGACCCTGCATCCGTGTATCGACTACCGGGGTCTCAATGACATTACGGTTAAAAAACGTTAACTGCTACCACTCATCTCCTCAGCTTTCGAGCCACTCCAGGGAGCAACCATCTTCTCCAAGTTGGTCCTTCGGAATGCATACCAACATGTTTTAAGCAGACCACCATAGTCCCTGTGCCCAAGAAAGCAAAGGTAACCTGCCTAAATGACTACTGACCCGTAGCACTCACGTCTGTAGCCATGAAGTGCTTTGAAAGGCTGGTCATGGCTCACATCAACACCATTAGCCCAGAAACCCTAGACTCCAATTTGCATACCACCCTAACAGATCCACAGATGATGCAATCTCTATTGCACTCCACACTGTCCTTTCCCACCTGGACAAAATCAACACCTATGTGAGAATGGTATTCATTGACCATAGCTCAGCGTTCAACACCATAGTGCCCTCGAAGTTCATCACTAAGCTAAGGACCCTGGAACTAAACACCTCCCTCTGCAACTGGTTCCTAGACTTCCTGACGTGCCGCCCCCAGGTGGTAAGGGTAGGTAACAACACATCCGCCATGCTGATCCTCAACACAGGGGCCCCAGGGGTGCGTGCTCAGTCCCCTCCTGTACTCCCTGTTCACTCATGACTGAACAGCCAGACACGACTCGAACACCGTCGTTAAGTTTGCCGATGACACAACAGTGGTAGGCCTGATCACCGACAATGACAAGACAGCCTATAGGGAGGAGGTCAGGACCTGACCGTGTGGTGCCAGGACAACAACCTCTACCTTAACGTGATCAAGACAAAGGAGGTGATTGTGAACTACAGGAAAAAGAGGACCAAGCACGCCCCCATTGATATCGACGGGGCTGTAGTGGAGCAGGTTGAGAGCCTCAAGTTCCTTGGTGTCCACATCACCAACAAACCAACATGGTCCAAGCACACCAAGACAGTAGTGAAGAGGGCACGACAAAACCTATTCCTCCTCAGGAGACTGAAAAGATTTGGCATGGATCCTCAGATCCTCAAAGGTTCTACAGCTGCACCATCGAGAGCATCCTGCCTAGTTGCATCATTGCCTGGTATGGCAACTGCTCGGCCTCAGACTGCAAGGCACTAGAGGGTAGTGCGCAAGCCAAGCCTAGGTCCAAGAGGCTTCTAAACAGCTTCTACCCCCAAGCCATAAGACTCCTGAATATCTAATCAAATGGCTACCCAGACTATTTGCATTGCCTCCCCCCCCCCCCCCTTTTACACCGCTTGCCATGTGTTGGCTAATACAATTTCATTTGATCTGATTTGGATACGAGAAGGGAATGCAAAACTGCTTTTAACACGGCTAGTGGGCACTACGAGTACCTGGTGATTCCTTCCGGACTGACCAACGTTCCCGCAGTGTTCCAGGCCCTGGTCAATTATGTGCTCCGAGACATGTTGAACCGATTTGTGTTTTTTTCCCCTGTATGACCTCATCTATTTCCGGTCAGCTCAAGAGCACATCCTCCATGTCCGACAGGTCCTCTAGCGTCTCCTGGAGAAGCAGCTGTCCATGAAGGTCGGAGAAGTGTGAGTTCCATCGCACCACCATCTCGTTCCTAGGAATCGCTGCAGGGAGTGTTCAGATGGAACCTGACTAGTTGAGAGCGGTGGTGTTTTGGCCTCAACCCACGCCCAGAGTGCAACTGCAGCCTTTCCTGGGGTTTGCCAATGACTATCGTCATTTCATCTGGGGTTACAGCACCCTTGCTTCCCCCCTCTCTGCACTCATCTCTCCCAAGGTGCCGTTCATATGGTCTCCTGCAGCTGACCGGGCATTCTCTGACCTCAAACAGCGATTCCCTACAGCCGCCATCTTAATCCATCCGGACCCGTCCCGTCAGTTTGTGGTGGAGGTCAACACCTCAGACGTTTGAGTGGGGGCTGTCCTCTCCCAACGCTCTGCCAAGGATCAGAAGCTGCATCCCTGCACCTTCCTTTCCCATCGCCTTAACCCAGCCGAGAGGAACTACGACGTAGGAAATCGAGAATTTCTTGCTGTCAAGACGGCGTTGGAGGAGTGGAGGAACTGGTTAGAAGGGGCAGAACAGCCATTTTTGACGTGGACGGACCATATGAACCTGGAATATCTCCGCACCGCCAATTGTCTCAACTCTGACGTGGTCCTGTAATTCACTAGCTTCCATTTCACTTTTTCCTACCGCCCGGGGTCCAAGAATGTGAAGCCTGACGCGCTCTCACGTCTGTACAGCCCCTTTTACTATACCCTCGGACCCCAATATCATTCTCTCTGCTTCCTGTCTAGCGGCTGCTATTTTCTGGGGAATCGAGAGTCTGGTCCGCAAGGCACAGTGTTCCCAGCTAACCGGATGTTTGTCCCGGACTCTGCCCGTGCTCCTGTTCTGGAATGGGTACATTCCTTGAGACTCACCTGTCATCCTGGCTCCCGTCGGACCAAGGACCGACAACGGTTTTGGTGGCCCACCATGGTTCCTGATGTTTCTGCATTCATTGCCGCCTGTAGTGTGTGTGCCTAGAACAAGACTCTGCGGCAAGCTACGGCTGGCCTCCTTCAACCACTTCCTGTCCTTTACTGCACCTGGTCCCATATGTCCTTGGTCACGGGCCTCCCGCCGTCTGATGGCAACACCACCATCCTTACGGTGGTGGACCGGTTTTCCATTTTATTCTCCTTCCAAAGTTGCCCTCAGCTAAGGAGACGGCCCAGCTCATGGTGCAGCACGTCTTCCGGAACCATGGACTGCCAGTCGACATGATCTCAGATCGCGGTCCCCAGTTCTTGTGCCAGTTCTGGAAGGCGTTCTGCACCCTTATTGGGTCATCGGCCAGCCTGTCCTCTGGTTTTCATACCCAGTCCAACGGCCAGTCGGAGAGAGCCAATCAGGACCTGGAGACGACTCTTCGCTGCCTCGTCTCCACTAATCCCACCACCTGTCCCGCAAACTGTCCCTCCTATTTGATCAGCCCTTCCCCATCTTCAAGATCCTTAGCCCCTCTGCTGTTCGTCTTCCTTTGCCCCGTACCCTCAGTATACATCCAACTTTTCATGTGTCCAGAATTAAACCTATATCTCACAGCCCTATGTCTCCTGTTTCCTAGTTTTCCCGGTTCTGACTATTCTGCCTGCCCTGACCCCGAGCCTGCCTGCCATCCTGTACCTGCCTGACTCTGTTCTAATTACGAACCTCTGCCTGACCTGTCCCCGAGCCTGTCTGCCATCCTGTACCTGCCTGGCTCGAACCTAATTACAAACCTCTGCCTGCCCTGACCCCGAGCCTGCCTGCCGTCCTGTACCTGCCTGACTCAGACCTGATCACGAACCCCTGCCTGTCCTCGACCTGCCCTTTGCCTGCCCCATGTTTACAATAAATCATCTGAGAACTGTACTATCTGCCTCCTGTGTCTGCATCTGGATCATATCCTGAGTCATGAAAGTAAGGGCTATTTGACCAAGAAGGAGAGTGATGTAGTGCTGAATCAGATGACCTGGCCACAATCACCCGACATCAACCCAATTGAGATTGTTTGGGATGAGTTGGACCGCAGAGTGAAGGCAGCCAACAAGTGCTCAGCATACAGTATGTGAGAACTCCTTCAAGTCTGTTGGAAAAGCATTCCAGGTGACTACCTCATGAAGCTGGTTGTGACAATGCTAAGCTGTCATCAAGGCAAAGGGTGGCTACTTTGAAGAGTCTAAAATCTAAAATATATTTTGATGTGTTTAACACTTTTTTGATTACTACATGATTCCATATGTGTTATTTCATAGTTTTGATGTCTTCACTATTTTTCTACAACATAGAAAATAGTAAACATAAAGAAAAACCCTTGAATGAGTAGGTGTGTCCAAACTTTTGTCTGGTACTGTATGTAGTAGCAGACGCTCTAATCCAGAGCAATTTACTGTGTGTGTCCCTAATGGCATCATTCTCTATATAATCCCGTGCACTACATTTGACACACAACTATTATACTCCACCACCAGGCTGAACTGGTACTTGGTCAAATAGACCTGAATGCAAAGTTAACAACATTGTAGACATACTGTACATTTGTACAAAAGACTTCTGTGGACAAAATAGTTTTTAAACAACCGCTGATACGTACTTGCAGAGCAATCAATCACGCTGTGGAATACATTAAGAGGAATTCACAAAAGCTAGAGTGGGATGATGAAGAACATCTCTCTCTCTCTCTCTCTCTCTCTTGTCATGTGCCAAATATCCACATAGAACTGTCTCTGTCTCTCAGATGCTCGCCACCTCTTTCATCCTTCGTGAGTGAGTCACACTTACCTTAATATACATAGTAAGCACAGACCCATATATACTGAACAAAAATATAAATGCAACATGTAAAGTGTTGGTCCCATGTTTCATGAGCTGAAATAAAAGATCCCAGAAATATTCCATATGCACAAATATCATCCCTGTTTGTGAGCATTTATCCTTTGCCAAGATAATTCATCCACCTGACAGGCAAAACAAGAAGTTGATTAAACAGCATGACACTTACATAGGTGCACCTTGTGCTGGGGGCAATAAAAGGCCTCTCTAAAATGTGCAGTTGTGTCACACAACACAATACCACAGATGTCTCAAGTTTTGAGGGAGCGTTCAATTGTCATACTGACTGCAAGAATGTCCAGAGCTGTTGCCAGAAAAATTAATGTTAATTTCTCTACCATAAGCCGCCTCCACCGTCGTTTTAGAGAATTTGGCAGTACGTCCAACTGGCCTCACAAACGCAGACCACGTGTAACCACGCCAGCCCAAGACCTCCACATCCAACTTCTTCATCTGAGACCAGCCACCCAGGCAGCTGATGGGACTGAGGAATATTTATATCAGTAATAAAGCCCTTTTGTGGAGAAAAACTCATTCTGATTGGCTGGGCCTGGCTCCCCAGTGGGTGTGCCTATGCCCTCCCAGGCCCACCCATGGCTGTGCCCCTGCCCAGTCATGTGAAATCCATAGATTAGGACATAAGAAATTAATTTCAATTGGTTGATTTCTGTAACTCAGTAAAATTATTGAAATTGTTGCATGTTGCATTTATATATTTTTTCAGGATAGATCAGTCTCATATAGGCCAGTGCCGCAGTCAAAAGTCCATCCTAAATATTAGCCATTAGTACCAAATGTCCATGTAAACACCAACTGCAGCCTCTCTTGTCCTTGATGAGTGTGTTAAACACATTCATTTGATGAACATAGGATGCATCCCAAATGGCACCCTATTTCCTAGATAGTGCACTACAATTGACCAGGGCCAATACTGCGCCTAAACATTAGACCCTACGCTCCTAAACATTAGACCCTACGCTCCTAAACATTAGACCCTACGCTCCTAAACATTAGACCCTACGCTCCTAAACAAGAGACCCTACGCTCCTAAACATTAGACCCTACGCTCCTAAACATTAGATCCTACGCTCCTAAACATTAGACCCTACGCTACTAAACAAGAGACCCTACGCTCCTAAACAGTAGACTCTACGCTCCTAAACATTAGACCCTACGCTCCTAAACATTCGATCCTACGCTCCTAAACAGTAGACTCTGCGCTCCTAAACATTAGACTCTACGCTCCTAAACATTCGATCCTACGCTCCTAAACATTAGACCCTACGCTCCTAAACAGTAGACTCTACGCTCCTAAACATTAGACCCTACGCTCCTAAACATTCGATCCTACGCTCCTAAACAGTAGACTCTGCGCTCCTAAACATTAGACTCTACGCTCCTAAACATTCGATCCTACGCTCCTAAACATTAGACCCTACGCTCCTAAACAGTAGACTCTACGCTCCTAAACATTAGACCCTACGCTCCTAAACATTTGATCCTACGCTCCTAAACATTAGACTCTACGCTCCTAAACAGTAGATCCTACGCTCCTAAACAGTAGACCCTACGCTCCTAAACAGTAGACCCTACGCTCCTAAACAGTAGACTCTACGCTCCTAAACAGTAGACCCTACGCTCCTAAACAGTAGACCCTACGCTCCTAAACAGTAGACCCTACGCTCCTAAACAGTAGACTCTACGCTCCTAAACAGTAGACCCTACGCTCCTAAACAGTAGACCCTACGCTCCTAAACATTAGACTCTACGCTCCTAAACAGTAGATCCTACGCTCCTAAACAGTAGACCCTACGCTCCTAAACAGTAGACCCTACGCTCCTAAACAGTAGACTCTACGCTCCTAAACAGTAGACCCTACGCTCCTAAACAGTAGACCCTACGCTCCTAAACAGTAGACCCTACGCTCCTAAACAGTAGACTCTACGCTCCTAAACAGTAGACCCTACGCTCCTAAACAGTAGACTCTACGCTCCTAAACAGTAGACTCTACGCTCCTAAACAGTAGACCCTACGCTCCTAAACAGTAGACCCTACGCTCCTAAACATTAGCCCCTACGCTCCTAAACAAGAGACCCTACGCTCCTAAACATTAGACCCTACGCTCCTAAACATTAGATCCTACGCTCCTAAACATTAGACCCTACGCTACTAAACAAGAGACCCTACGCTCCTAAACAGTAGACTCTACGCTCCTAAACATTAGACCCTACGCTCCTAAACATTCGATCCTACGCTCCTAAACAGTAGACTCTGCGCTCCTAAACATTAGACTCTACGCTCCTAAACATTCGATCCTACGCTCCTAAACATTAGACCCTACGCTCCTAAACAGTAGACTCCACGCTCCTAAACATTAGACCCTACGCTCCTAAACATTCGATCCTACGCTCCTAAACAGTAGACTCTGCGCTCCTAAACATTAGACTCTACGCTCCTAAACATTCGATCCTACGCTCCTAAACATTAGACCCTACGCTCCTAAACAGTAGACCCTACGCTCCTAAACAGTAGACCCTACGCTCCTAAACATTAGACTCTACGCTCCTAAACAGTAGATCCTACGCTCCTAAACAGTAGACCCTACGCTCCTAAACAGTAGACCCTACGCTCCTAAACAGTAGACTCTACGCTCCTAAACAGTAGACCCTACGCTCCTAAACAGTAGACCCTACGCTCCTAAACAGTAGACCCTACGCTCCTAAACAGTAGACCCTACGCTCCTAAACAGTAGACCCTACGCTCCTAAACAGTAGACTCTACTCTCCTAAACAGTAGACTCTACGCTCCTAAACAGTAGACTCTACTCTCCTAAACAGTAGACTCTACGCTCCTAAACAGTAGACCCTACGCTCCTAAACAGTAGACCCTACGCTCCTAAACAGTAGACCCTACGCTCCTAAACAGTAGACTCTACGCTCCTAAACAGTAGACCCTACGCTCCTAAACAGTAGACCCTACGCTCCTAAACAGTAGACTCTACGCTCCTAAACAGTAGGCCCTACGCTCCTAAACAGTAGACTCTACGCTCCTAAACAGTAGACCCTACGCTCCTAAACAGTAGACCCTACGCTCCTAAACAGTATGAACACCAGTAGATTATGTTGAATAGGATATAGGAGCCAGGGAATAACATCCTGGAGTACTTGTCGATGGTGTGTGTATTCTGGATAATATTGAGGGCCCTGATGCCTTTCTTCTTGGTTGTCGTTGACTCGCTGCTGGCAGACAGGTGGACCACTGTATGTTCTCCAGGAGGCTGCTTCTCAGTCATCATGTCGCGGGGCATATCCATGTCCTCCTCGGGCCCCATAGTTCCTGAGGTGTAGCCGGCCAGGCTGTTAGTGTCCGCCTCGCTGTAGGTCCCGTCTAATAGCATGGTCCTGGTCTGGGACATGCCACAGGTGCAGGGCAGCGACTGCAGGTCAGGAGAGAAGGTGAGAAAGACAGAGGTTGTGCCAGGGAAAATGGAACTAAACTAACTTGAGATGAAAGCCTGTAATTTGAACTTTTGAATTCATGTCAATGAGAGATTTGATAAAAAATGAATGTGTTGGCATACGTTAGATTTGGCCATAGAAGAGACAAGGAAGTATAAGCGTCAGAAGTGTCTGTTAATCCAACCAAACTGCATGAAATGAAGAGCAAACTGTATTCTCAAGAGATATTGCGATTTTGTCTTGGAAAAAGGTTTTAGACACACAGTACTGTGGTAGCAATTTATTACCTGTGACCTGGCCCTTTCCCTCATCTCGTCTCTCATCTTGCGTTCCCTGCGGTCCTGTGCAGTGGACAAGTAGTTGACAGCAGCGTACTCCAGGACAGACAGGAAGACAAACACGAAGCTGACCCACAGGTAGATGTCCACTGCTTTGATGTAGGATACTCTGGGCATGGAGGCGTTGACTCCAGTGATGATGGTGGACATGGTGAGCACTGTAGTGATACCTGCAAGGAAATAACAAGAGTTCAAGACTGCTCTCTTCTGTATTCTTTTCCAAGAAGACAGTCAGACCCTGTCGAAGAATCAAACTATCTTTAAATATGTTTACTTTCATCATCCACCAGCACTTTAAAAAGGTCTGACAGAGATGGCTTTATTGTTCCAACCTCTGAAATAAAAATGTAATAACTGAAAAACTACAGAAAGCCTGACATCTGGCAATGAGGGGATTAAGCAGCACTAGAAACAGCATTAACTGTACCACTTCTGAATATTGATCTTCCATAGTAGCGCTAGCATCTTACCCAGGGAGACACGAGCTGGGACGGCCCTGCGGTCGATCCAGAAGGACACCCAAGACAGCATAACCATGAGGGTAGCCGGGAAGTAGGTCTGAAGCAGGAAGAAGAAGATGTGTCTCCGCAGGGTGAAGTTGATGTACAGACGGTTGTACCAGCCTGTACATGAGGAGGAACACAATGGGTAGGTATGGATCAATAATAATATCACTGGTAGGTTTGAAAAATGCTGGTAGCATTCCAAAAATTCCCAGGTTTTTCAGAAATTTTGGTTGAAGGATTCCAGGTTTTCTGCTTATTCCAACCAAGGATTTCTGAAAAACCAGAGAATTTTTGCAAAGTTACCAGATTTTTTCTGGGAATGTGTGATTCTCACATGGTTATGGTGATTATTACCAGTACTGCTGTAGAAGGCCAGCCGAGATGTGGTGTGGAACTTCTGGATGAGGAACTGAGACAAGGAGATACGGTCATCCGTACTCAAGGACTCATCCCCACTCTTCCAGTACAGCATCAGGTCCTCATCCGTATATGCATCTGGGGGGTACAACCAACGTTAGAGATACAAGTGGTGCCTGTGTGGGCCAGAGTTCAATCCCTGTCTTTCTGACATCCCCCACTGGTTGAATCAATGATGTTTTCAATGAAATTGACATCTGTGGGTCTCTACTCTTTGCCTGTCTACTCATCTAATTATTCAAAGCTTAAAAACATTTAGATTTTCTCAATAATACTGTTCTGTTTGTGTATACTGTAGACGAAAAAAATACTAAATAGTATGCCCTGACATATTTTCTAAAGGTCAATGAAGATTTTCAATGAAACTCTGAAAGTTAGCCTACTCACAGCTCTCTAGCTCCAGGGAGCAGGACTGGGTGTCCAAAGGGAAGCGGCTGAAGTCCATGTTACAGGCTGCTGTCACTGTCACCCTGTACAGTAAGGACAACACAGATCCATGATGTGACATCGACAACTTTACGATTCCTCCATGAGCCTTATACAACACATAACATTACGTTCTTGTAGATATTATAGGCTCTTTTTGCCTTCTGAAATAAATAAATAGCATCAAAGAACTTGGAAAATCTCATTTTTTGGAGTGCGGTCTCGCTACACTGGATCACATGTTCACAACACCAAATACATTTGGTCCATTATGTTGTCCTTACTGTTCCACACACACCAATTCAAAACTTCAACACGGACTATAACTGTATGTAGTAGACGATGTGAAAAAAAACTGTCATGAATAACAATGAGCATGTTCTCAAGCCATTAAAACACAATTTGTGCATCTATAGTCTGGTGAATGACTTTGAGCAGCATAAAAGACCAAACTATCTGGCATTAAACAACAACTTAGTAGTACCTTCACATTTTGGCCTAGTTTTCAAAAACAGGTAAAAAAATAAATAAAAAAACATCACCAGCCAGAAGCACATTTCTAATTTTAACTAACAACAGGAGCAAAATGCAAATGTATCTTCTTGTCTAGGTGTCAACATACCTACATCCTGCACAGGAGCATGTTATGTTTAGTATAAAAAGTTAGGATACTATTAATATTCCAAACTGAATACATTTACAATTCTTAAGTCAACAGCTAAGTACATCATTCCAAGTATTGACAATATGAGCAGTCAATCACTTTGGAGCAGCGTGTGTAGGTTTTTGTTTCAGCCCAGCACTAGCACCAGTCAATTTAGAAAGTTCATTGAAATCTGAATTGATCCCAACCCTGCATGACAAAGAATGACCTGCACAATGTCCCCAGTAAGGTTGCAAAAATGCCTAGATTTTCCAGAAAACCTGGTTGGAGGATTCTGGATTTCCTGCTACCTCTGATTCAGGGAATCTTCCAACCAGGATTTCTTGAAAACAAGGGAATTTTGGAAAAGTGACTGGAATTTTGCAACCCTAGTCCCCAAAGCATCCCAGCTCCACCTCAGGCTGTACAGAACGTGTCCGTCGGGAAAGACCCTGAGCATGATGTTGACTGTGGTGGTGTCATGGATGAAGGATCTCTTGGAGTGGACGAAGAACACATCGGGCACCCAGATCTTCTTGACCAGACGCCCGTCAAATGTCATGCTCTTATTGGTGGAGCTGGTGAAGGACAGACGCTCGTCCTTCCAATAGTGTCTCAGGTACAGGGTCATGGTGAAGTCCTATTGGAGGAGAGGAGAGGAAGGGAAGGGTTTAATGTCTAACTAGCGTGTGGATGACCGGAAAATGGAAACAGGACAGTAACTATACCCAGTGAATCATCATATTCTAGGATAGTAACTATGTCCAGTGAACCATCATACTCTAGGATAGTAACTACACCCAGTGAATCATCATACTCTAGGAAAGTAACTACACCCAGTGAATCATCATACTCCAGGATAGTAACTACACCCAGTGAATCATCATACTCTAGCATAGTAACTATGTCCAGTGAACCATCATACTCTAGCATAGTAACTACACCCAGTAAATCATCATACTCTAGCATAGTAACTACACCCAGTGAATCATCATACTCTAGCATAGTAACTACACCCAGTGAATCATCATACTCTAGCATAGTAACTACACCCAATGAATCATCATACTCTAGGATAGTAACTACACCCAGTGAATCATCATGAATCATCATACTCTATGATAGTAACTACACCCAGTGAATCATCATACTCTAGCATAGTAACTACACCCAGTGAATCATCATACTCTAGCATAGTAACTATACCCAGTGAATCATCATACTCTAAGATAGTAACTACACCCAGTGAATCATCATACTCTAGGATAGTAACTACACCCAGTGAATCATCATACTCTAGCATAGTAACTACACCCAGTGAATCATCATACTCTAGCATAGTAACTACACCCAGTGAAACATCATACTCTAGGATAGTAACTATGTCCAGTGAATCATCATACTCTAGCATAGTAACTATGTCCAGTGAATCATCATATTCTAGGATAGTAACTACACCCAGTGAATCATCATATTCTAGCATAGTAACTACACCCAGTGAATCATCATACTCTATGATAGTAACTACACCCAGTGAATCATCATACTCTATGATAGTAACTACACCCAGTGAATCATCATACTCTAGGATAGTAACTAAACCCAGTGAATCATCATACTCTAGCATAGTAACTATGTCCAGTGAATCATCATACTCTAGGATAGTAACTACACCCAGTGAATCATCATACTCTAAGATAGTAACTACACCCAGTGAATCATCATACTCTAGCATAGTAACTACACCCAGTGAATCATCATACTCTAGCATAGTAACTACACCCAGTGAATCATCATACTCTAGGATAGTAACTATGTCCAGTGAATCATCATACTCTAAGATAGTAACTACACCCAGTGAATCATCATACTCTAGCATAGTAACTACACCCAGTGAATCATCATACTCTATGATAGTAACTACACCCAGTGAATCATCATACTCTAGGATAGTAACTACACCCAGTGAATCATCATACTCTAGGATAGTAACTACACCCAGTGAATCATCATACTCTAGGATAGTAACTATGTCCAGTGAATCATCATACTCTATGATAGTAACTACACCCAGTGAATCATCATACTCTATGATAGTAACTATGTCCAGTGAATCATCATACTCTAGGATAGTAACTATGTCCAGTGAATCATCATACTCTAAGATAGTAACTATGTCCAGTGAATCATCATACTCAAGCATAGTAACTATGCTACTGAGGACATTTGGGGTTGAGTTATCCAATGAGTGAATTATACCCAGAAAATAAAGCTATGACTTTGCAAAAAGTACTATATTATATAAATGCAAGTCTTAAACCCAGCTGTCAGAGCTTATAGAACTTTGGGTTCAAATCCTGTTGGGGCTGAAATTAAGTGTAGGCTGAAAGTCAACTGACAGAGCAGATAAGTTCAGGTCAGTATCTTTGATTTCTTTTCAACCTCTCACACCTCTGGGGTTGAGCTCTACTACAAAGAAACTGAAACCTTATCCTTCTCCTCCTCCACTTACGCCTCCTCCTCCTCTGCCTCTTCCTCCTCCTCCTCTGCCTTTTCCTCCTCCTTCTTCACTTACGCCTCCTCCTCCTCTGCCTCTTCCTCCTCCTCCTCTGCCTCCTTCTCCTCTGCCTCCTCCTCCTCCTTCTCCACTTACGCCTCCTCCTCCTCTGCCTCTTCCTCCTCCTCCTCTGCCTCTTCCTCCTCCTCCTCTGCCTCTTCCTCCTCCTCCTCTGCCTCTTCCTCCTCCTTCTCCACTTACGCCTACTCCTCCTCTGCATCTTCCTCCTCCTCCTCTGCCTCTTCCTCCTCCTCCTCTGCCTCTTCCTCCTCCTTCTCCACTTACGCCTCCTCCTCTGCCTCTTCCTCCTCCTCATTTGCCTCTTCCTCCTCCTCCTCCCCTTATGCCTTCTCCTCCTCCACTTACGCCTCCTCCTCAGCCTACTCCTCCTCCCCTCCTATTACCCCTCCTCCTCCTCCTCCTCCTCCACTTACGCCTCCTCCTCTGCCTCCTCCTCTCCATTTCCATCCACTCCTACAACCCTCCTACTTCTAGTCCTCCTGCCCTTACGCCTCCTCCTCCACTTACGCCTTCTCCTCCTCCTCCTCCCCACCTCTACCCACTCCTACTACCCCTCCTCCACTTACGCCTCCTCCTCCCCTGCCTCCTTTTACTCCTCCTCCCATTACGCCTTCTCCTCCTCCACTTACACCTCTTCCTCCACACCTCCACCCCCTCCTACTACCCCTCCTCCTCCTCTTCCTCTCACCCCCTCTTTCAGCCCACTCTCATTATATAATAATAGCAACAGTTGGGAGTACCCATCATTATGATGCCCATCTGCATGGTCAATAACGACTATCAATATGTTACAGTCTGTTAGATCTCAAGGGATTTAGCTAGCACAAAAATACTCCAACAAACCGTGTCAATTTGGATACAGGAAATAATGACTTAAATGTTAATGATGTGGTGATTTTACTCTCACAAAATTTCCACAATGCGGAGTTGAAGCTGTTGCGTCATAACTTCAGAGTACAGAAATGGGATAGCTTCAACCTACCATGTCGACTTCTGAGATGCTATCCAGGCTCTCCACCTGTACGTCCACTCCGACTGGGATAGCAGGGCCTGGGAAACAAAAAGAAAGAAACCACAGAAAAAAATGATTTGAACAAACTACAGCATATTGATATACAACATACAGAAACACGTATGAAGACTATGGGACAAAAAGTGTTGGTTTTAACAATGAACAAGCATTTTGATCCACTTCCAATGTTCTCCAAGTTGCTATATTTCCTCTTCTCTTTAGTTAGCTCCTCAAGTCATGCACCTTGGTTTTGGAGCGAGGCAGCGTCTGTGTTCATTTTGCTTTAAACAAACTAAAGTATGCCAGTATCAAGTGGCTCATAGACTGCGACACCTAGTTACAGCTTCTGTACCGTATTTAAAGTATCAGGTGGCTCATAGACTGCGACACCTAGTTACAGCTTCTGTACCGTATTTAAAGTATCAGGTGGCTCATAGACTGTGACACCTAGTTACAGCGGATGTACTGTATTTAAAGTATCAGGTGGCTCATAGACTGTGACACCTAGTTACAGCTTCTGTACCGTATTTAAAGTATCAGGTGGCTCATAGACTGCTACACCTAGTTACAGCGGATGTACTGTATTTAAAGTATCAGGTGGCTCATAGACTGCGACACCTAGTTACAGCTTCTGTACCGTATTTAAAGTATCAGGTGGCTCATAGACTGTGACACCTAGTTACAGCTTCTGTACCGTATTTAAAGTATCAGGTGGCTCATAGACTGCGACACCTAGTTACAGCGGATGTACCGTATTTAAAGTATCAGGTGGCTCATAGACTGCGACACCTAGTTACAGCTTCTGTACCGTATTTAAAGTATCAGGTGGCTCATAGACTGCGACACCTAGTTACAGCTTCTGTACCGTATTTAAAGTATCAGGTGGCTCATAGACTGCGACACCTAGTTACAGCTTCTGTACCGTATTTAAAGTATCAGGTGGCTCATAGACTGTGACACCTAGTTACAGCTTCTGTACCGTACTAAAAGTATCAGGTGGCTCATAGACTGCGACACATAGTTACAGCGGATGTACTGTATTTAAAGTATCAGGTGGCTCATAGACTGTGACACCTAGTTACAGCTTCTGTACCGTATTTAAAGTATCAGGTGGCTCATAGACTGTGACACCTAGTTACAGCTTCTGTACCGTATTTAAAGTATCAGGTGGCTCATAGACTGTGACACCTAGTTACAGCGGATGTACCGTATTTAAAGTATCAGGTGGCTCATAGACTGCGACACCTAGTTACAGCTTCTGTACCGTATTTAAAGTATCAGGTGGCTCATAGACTGTGACACCTAGTTACAGCGGATGTACCGTATTTAAAGTATCAGGTGGCTCATAGACTGTGACACCTAGTTACAGCTTCTGTACCGTATTTAAAGTATCAGGTGGCTCATAGACTGTGACACCTAGTTACAGCTTCTGTACCGTATTTAAAGTATCAGGTGGCTCATAGACTGCGACACCTAGTTACAGCTTCTGTACCGTATTTAAAGTATCAGGTGGCTCATAGACTGTGACACCTAGTTACAGCTTCTGTACCGTATTTAAAGTATCAGGTGGCTCATAGACTGTGACACCTAGTTACAGCTTCTGTACCGTATTTAAAGTATCAGGTGGCTCATAGACTGCGACACCTAGTTACAGCTTCTGTACCGTATTTAAAGTATCAGGTGGCTCATAGACTGTGACACCTAGTTACAGCTTCTGTACCGTATTTAAAGTATCAGGTGGCTCATAGACTGTGACACCTAGTTACAGTGGATGTACCGTATTTAAAGTATCAGGTGGCTCATAGACTGCGACACCTAGTTACAGCTTCTGTACCGTATTTAAAGTATCAGGTGGCTCATAGACTGTGACACCTAGTTACAGCTTCTGTACCGTATTTAAAGTATCAGGTGGCTCATAGACTGCGACACCTAGTTACAGCTTCTGTACCGTATTTAAAGTATCAGGTGGCTCATAGACTGTGACACCTAGTTACAGCGGATGTACCGTATTTAAAGTATCAGGTGGCTCATAGACTGCGACACCTAGTTACAGCTTCTGTACCGTATTTAAAGTATCAGGTGGCTCATAGACTGCGACACCTAGTTACAGCTTCTGTACCGTATTTAAAGTATCAGGTGGCTCATAGACTGCGACACCTAGTTACAGTGGATGTACCGTATTTAAAGTATCAGGTGGCTCATAGACTGTGACACCTAGTTACAGCTTCTGTACCGTATTTAAAGTATCAGGTGGCTCATAGACTGTGACACCTAGTTACAGCTTCTGTACCGTATTTAAAGTATCAGGTGGCTCATAGACTGTGACACCTAGTTACAGCGGATGTACCGTATTTAAAGTATCAGGTGGCTCATAGACTGTGACACCTAGTTACAGCTTCTGTACCGTATTTAAAGTATCAGGTGGCTCATAGACTGCGACGCCTAGTTACAGCTTCTGTACCGTATTTAAAGTATCAGGTGGCTCATAGACTGTGACACCTAGTTACAGCGGATGTACCGTATTTAAAGTATCAGGTGGCTCATAGACTGTGACACCTAGTTACAGCTTCTGTACCGTATTTAAAGTATCAGGTGGCTCATAGACTGCGACGCCTAGTTACAGCGGATGTACCGTATTTAAAGTATCAGGTGGCTCATAGACTGTGACACCTAGTTACAGCTTCTGTACCGTATTTAAAGTATCAGGTGGCTCATAGACTGTGACACCTAGTTACAGTGGATGTACCGTATTTAAAGTATCAGGTGGCTCATAGACTGTGACACCTAGTTACAGCTTCTGTACCGTATTTAAAGTATCAGGTGGCTCATAGACTGTGACACCTAGTTACAGCGGATGTACCGTATTTAAAGTATCAGGTGGCTCATAGACTGTGACACCTAGTTACAGCTTCTGTACCGTATTTAAAGTATCAGGTGGCTCATAGACTGTGACACCTAGTTACAGCGGATGTACCGTATTTAAAGTATCAGGTGGCTCATAGACTGTGACACCTAGTTACAGCTTCTGTACCGTATTTAAAGTATCAGGTGGCTCATAGACTGCGACACCTAGTTACAGCGGATGTACCGTATTTAAAGTATCAGGTGGCTCATAGACTGCGACACCTAGTTACAGCTTCTGTACCGTATTTCCTTACAGGCAAATAAGTCAATGATTCAGCTTTGAACTTTACAGCGAAATTGTTGCTCGGCAATGACTCACTCGTCAAAACCTGACTCAAGTCTAGTACTGTAGACTTAAAGGGAGCGGAAACGATAGGGTTTAGAACCAATTCAGCAGTTCGGGGGCAGAAGAGCAAAGAATCAAGCCCACATTACGCAACTGCACTCTGACAACAAAAACTAGGCCAAGTTCTGGAAAAGCCTCTGTCTTCTCTGCCTTTCCATGTAATAACTGGACTTGCAGTATCCCTGTTACACCCACAGGGGCCACCAGTAAGTACATTTTAAATCTGTGTAATTCAAAGGAGGACCATACGAGACCCACAGGGCCATATTCAATATTCATCCATGTTGCACTTCCACCTAAGACTTACCCCACACCAGCTTGTCATCAGTGTTTAATGATAATGTGATCTCTAGTATTATGGTGCTTCTATCAGGAGTGTGACACTAAAGACTTGTGGCAAGCATAACGCTTTGTAAGTAAGTGTTAAAGTTCACAGTTAGTCATTGTTATGTAAATACAATCTGAAAAGTATCAGTGAATCTAAATCAGAGCAGGTCCGTTGGAGCCGTGGCCCAGTGAGACATGGGGTGCTGGCCTGCATAGATGGAAGCAGAAAAGTCTGAGCCTTTTGGGTAGAACAATGGGGTAAAATCTCAGATGGAAACTCGGCACAAGCGTCTCAGAGTAGGAGTGGTGATCTAGGATCAGTTTTGTTTTTTATATATATATTTTAAAAAATGAAAGGACTGGGGGGTGCTAATCCTAGATCAGCACTCCTACTCTGAGACGCTTGAGAAATACGAGCCCAGGATGAAGAACATAGGTTACAGCACACAGTTGAATGACATCTGGACTCACTTCTCTGACCTGATGCAACACGTTACGTTTCAGACAACCTACGACCTCCTGAAAATGAGTATAATTTTAATCAGACCACTTCACATTGCCAGTCTGGTGCAGTATGTATAACACGTACTGTCACGCAGCAGCAAATACTGTCCTGCATACCTCTATGTCATACACTTTATGTATCAATACAGTCTGCAATCTGATGAGATTAGAGGAGACGATAAATGCCAGATTAGAGTCAGTGCCTTCCAAAGCCATTGAGACAGCAGCAGAGGAGGGGTCTTTATGGCACTTTGGGATTACTAAAATGATAAAGGAATTATCACTGTCTGCATCTGAAATAGCATCATATTCCATTTATAGTGTTTTGACCACAGCCATTGGAATAGGTTGACATTTGGGATCTAAACATACACTGTCTGTGAGAGGCAGAGGGGTACAAACCCTAAATATTATCTGGATAGAATAGCATCTACTGATGTATGGAGACAGATTCACTGCAGCGAAGACATGATTACAGAAAATATAAATTATAGCTGACATTTCAGAAGAGGTTGTAAATGTGGATTTGCCTGCCAGCTGCTTTTAGATTTTATGTGGTTCAAAATCACTTAATGAGGAACGTATTCCAAGTTCTTAATGAGGAACGTATTCCAAGTGTTTTGCTTCTGAATCCGTCTTCTTCATCAATCAGAGTATATGGGCTGAGAAAGAGCATCCCAAATGGCACCCTATTCCCTTTATAGTGCACTACTTTTGACCAGGGCTCATAGGACTCTGGTCAAAAGTAGTGTACTATTTAGGGAATAGGGTGCCATTTGGGAATTGCAGAGATGTGCCTCTCTTTCCCCTAATAAGATGCATGGTTATTAGCTTGTCTGTGGAAGCAATTATAGAACAAACCAGCTTTGCCACTACATGCGATATGATGTACATGATGCAACTTCCTATTTGTGTTTGCATCACTGGGTGAAATAAAGGCTTTCGTTAATTGGGATAACTAGCACAGACAATACTGTAACTAACCTAAGTGCTACATCCTCACTCTAAATGACATCTATTAACATCATGTGGACACATAACTATAGCCAGAGGAACGATCTAGAACTGGAGTTGCATGGTTGTTTCACTCTGCCATAGATAGTACTGTATATTACGCAGCAACACATCCTACAACCTGTTGGTTATTTGTTTCAATGTATGTACATATCTCTCCTGGGGAATCTGTGATCGGGTTAGATCCACATTCATATGACTCTGTGTTGGGTGAACCATGCTGGTACAATGTATGTACATATCTCTCCTGGGGAATCTGTGATCGGGTTAGATCCACATTCATATGACTCTGTGTTGGGTGAACCATGCTGGTACAATGTATGTACATATCTCTCCTGGGGAATCTGTGATCGGGTTAGATCCACATTCATATGACTCTGTGTTGGGTGAACCATGCTGGTACAATGTATGTACATATCTCTCCTGGGGAATCTGTGATCGGGTTAGATCCACATTCATACGACTCTGTGTTGGGTGAACCATGCTGGTACAATGTATGTACATATCTCTCCTGGGGAATCTGTGATCGGGTTAGATCCACATTCATATGACTCTGTGTTGGGTGAACCATGCTGGTACAATGTATGTACATATCTCTCCTGGGGAATCTGTGATCGGGTTAGATCCACATTCATATGACTCTGTGTTGGGTGAACCATGCTGGTACAATGTATGTACATATCTCTCCTGGGGAATCTGTGATCGGGTTAGATCCACATTCATATGACTCTGTGTTGGGTGAACCATGCTGGTACAATGTATGTACATATCTCTCCTGGGGAATCTGTGATCGGGTTAGATCCACATTCATACGACTCTGTGTTGGGTGAACCATGCTGGTACAATGTATGTACATATCTCTCCTGGGGAATCTGTGATCGGGTTAGATCCACATTCATACGACTCTGTGTTGGGTGAACCATGCTGGTACAATGTTGGAATAAACACCCCCCACTCCCCACTGGGCAAACCTTTTCATTTCCCTATGGTTTTTAACTCAGTGTGTGTGTGCGTGTGTGTATATCAGGCTTATGGATATCAGATAAGCCCCCCCCCCACACACACACACAGTTAGCCAATCTGCATCCTTTCATTCTGACCTTGGTTCGATTTGCCCTAAATTTGTCCCAGTTCTGACATTTGGACTAAAAGAGACCCAGGAGATCAATAG
This sequence comes from Oncorhynchus mykiss, assembly GCF_013265735.2. Lineage (NCBI taxonomy): Eukaryota > Metazoa > Chordata > Actinopteri > Salmoniformes > Salmonidae > Oncorhynchus > Oncorhynchus mykiss. The sequence continues at coordinate 34,005,281 of NC_048589.1, forward strand.
TTTCTGACTGTTTCTGCATAGTAGTCATCAATACAATGTTCTCTTTTTACAACTTGAGATAAATACATTAACAGCATGGTGATGGCTGGTACATTGAATTTCTATTTCAAAACAAACATGCTGATTTAGAGTTACAGTATGTAAAAAATAATGATAATATCGATACCATGACTTGACTGGGATGTGTGGGATTTCAAAATGTCAAAAGTTAAAAAGGATTTGAACACTCCATTTAATTTTTGTTTAGAGTTACATTATAATAAAACTCTATAGACAAATGTATTTATTTTATTCATCTTTATGCATTACTTTACTATAAATAATAATTGCAAAAAGGGGTAATTTTAAGGAGAGTGTTACCATTCCCCTTTAAGTATGTATGGAGCCTTAGTTGAAACAGCAAAAGCACTCCTTTGGTAGGGAAAGTTAAAAACATTTACTGTGTTGGTGACATCTCAACTCATTGAACTAAGTGGCGACTGTAATAGTGCAGCAGTCTAGACACTCTTATCAGGAGTATTACACTGTTTACACCAGGGCTCTACATTGTGTACAGACAGAAGTTGTCTGGAGTCAATTTGCATTAAAGGATGATATGAATGATTTAATAGTAGGCCTATGAATTAATGAAAAACTCATAATATTGACACTCCAACTCCACATCAGAAACGTGGCAGCATATTGCACATAAAATGTCTTTAAAGGACATCAACTGAGGGTAAAAAGACCTCCTGGAGTGACTAAATAAAAAATGCACTGATGCAAACCCCATGCACTTCTGTCCAAGGACCTCATGTTGCCATCTTTTAGTGCTTTGTGGAGCAAAGTTTGGGTGAAATAGGCCTACAGACATGGGGTCTCACTTGAAAAAAAGAAAACATTTGCAAACTGGTAATGTCTTGAGGCTACATCACATACAGTACTCTATTCCTAAGCAGTGCACTATGTAGAAAATAAGATGCCATTTGGAATTCAGAAAAAGTCTAAATTTAAATATATTTATCACCCCAACAATGTTGTTCAGTAAGACGATGTCACTACTAGTGTTATGTATGTTACAGTAATACTTATACTCATTACTGTCTGTACTGTATGTCTTAGTACAACTCAGTACTAACTGTATTGTAAGTCTTAGTACTTCTCATTAATGTCTGTACTGTAAATCTCAGTACTACTCAGTACTGTCTGTACTGTAAATCTCAGTACTTCTCATTACTGTCTGTACTGTAAATCTCAGTACTTCTCATTACTGTCTGTACTGTAAATCTCAGTACTTCTCATTACTGTCTGTACTGTAAATCTCAGTACTACTCAGTACTTTTAACTGTGTCCTTTAAACTGAGCTAGGCTTGCAGCCCATTTCGTCTGTTTGTTGGGAAAGAGAGTTATGGATGGTAAACAGCTGTCGGCAGAAGTCCCTGGTGCATCATGTGCTAATCCACGCGGTCAGCAGGAGAAACCCCTGCCATCTTAATCTGGTCATGATCGTTAGCATTTCCGGCAAGAGCTGGATTTACGAATGGGCACGAAGTGCATGTGCCCCGGGGCTCCGACCTGAATATATATATATATATATATATATGATTTTTTTGGTTGAGGGCCATCTGTAAGTCTCAATTCTAGACATGGCAAAATGTGCAGAATTGCAGGAAATTAGCTTTGAATCTGCTAAATGTTCTCTTAGCCTCATAACAAAATGTGTAGAATGGGATGATAAACTGCACATTTTTCCCTCTGCCCCAAATCCAGCCATGTTTCCGGCTAGGCTAAGCTAAACTAAGGCTAGCAGCTAGCTACAGCGGGCAATACCAATCTAGATGCTATGGGTAGGCTAGGCTAAGGCGTCAGCATGCTTCAGTTCGGCTGGTGCTCGCATACTTCCTTAAAAGACATTTGCTTGAACAATTAGAAAAACGTGGCAATAGTACAGTTTGTCCATCTTGAGACACCATAGACAGAATAGTCTGAATGAATCTAAAATAACTCAAGGAGATCTTAGTCGCTCAATTTGACATCTAACTAAGAGGTTTAGCAGGTGGTGTATGGGTTAATAAAAAATAAATACTAATAATAACAATAATGTCTGGTGCAGTATTTCTCAATGAAATACTGAAAACTAAAAAAATAATCCCTACTGTTGACCAATCACCGACGAAGAGGCGTAAACTTCGGCTACAGACTTCAGCTACTGACTTTGGCTAGCCTTGAGAAAAAAATGTGTGTGCTCGAACAGCCCCCCCCCCCCCCCAAAAAAAACTTACCGAAGTATAAAATGAACAAAAATGTCACAAAATGTAATCATAATATATGCACAAACTCTTCTGAACTATTTCAGCTGGGAAGCATGCGAACGCCTTAAGGCTATAGCAGCCACTGCAGAGCTATTTTACTGGACAGTTTTAGCTACATTTCTTCCTTCAAAGACTCAATCATGGACACTCACTGACAGTTGTGGCTTCTTTGTGTGATGTATTGTTGTTTCTACCTTCTTGCCCTTTGTGCTGTTGTCTGTGCCCAACAATGTTTGCACCATGTTTTGTACTGCTACAGTGTTGTGCTGCTACCATATTGTGCTGCTGCCATGTTGTGTTGCTACCATGTTATTGTCATGTTGTGTCGCAACCGTCATGTGTTGCTGCCATGCTATGTTGTTGTCTTAGGAATCTCAGGAGTTGAAGTCATAAACAGCGCTGTGACTCAAGCATTGCTAAGAGCTGCTGGCAAACACAGTGACGTTTGAATTAATGTTTACGAGCCTGCTGCTGCCTAACACCGCTCAGTCAGACTGCTCTATCAAATATCAAATCATAGACTTAATTATAATATAATTATTAATTATAATTATAATAATATTGATTGTTTTTTATAAGGTAAGTTTAATGCTAGCTAGCAACTTTCCTTGGCTCCTTGCTGCACTCGCGTAACAGGTGGTCAGCCTGCCACACATTTTCCTCGTGGAATGCAATGTAATCGGCGTCCAAAATGCTGATTACCGATTGTTATGAAACCTTGAAATCGGCCCTAATTAATCGGCCATGCCGGTCGACCTCTAACACACAGACAGACAGACGGACAGACGGACGGACAGACACAAAAACACAAATACACACACACATAAAACAGTACACACATACACGGGAGAGCACGCCACTTGGGTGGTTCAGGATTATGTTAACGACCACTGCTGTTCATGACACTTCTGAGTTGGCAGATTCATGAATGTCACAGCAGAGCATAGTCATATTCCAGCCATAGAGAAGTAATGTCTCTGTGTACACAGTGGCAAAAGTGTTTACAATGTGTTGGCCTCTCCTCTTCTCTCCTCTCCCTTCCTCTCCTCTCTCTTCCTCTCCTCTCCTCTCATCTCCTTCCTCTCCTCTCATCTCCCTTCCTCTCCTCTCTCTCTTTTCCTCTCCTCTCCTCTCCTCTCCTCTCCTCTCCTCTCCTCTCCTCTCCTCTCCTCTCCTCTCCTCTCCTCTCCTCTCCTCTCCTCTCCTCTCCTCTCCTCTCCACTCCCTTCCTCTCCACTCCCTTCCTCTCCACTCCTCTCCTCTCCTCTCCTCTCCTCTCCTCTCCTCTCCTCTCCTCTCCTCTGCTCTGCTCTGCTCTGCTCTGCTCTCATCTTCCTTCCTCTCCTCTCCTTACCACTCCTCAGCTGTGAGAGGGAACTTCACTGTGTGATTTATTGTGGTGGTTAAAGAGTAGAGTGAACCTCACTGTTGACCTTGTGGACTGAGATAAATCCTTAATTCCACTAAACCAGCACATTTCTGAAAAGCATGCATACTGTGGCTTCACTTAACATCCAGTACCCATTATCATGTGAATCTTGCACAGTGCTCTCTCTCTCTACATCTCCATGCATCACATGATACCAGACTACTCCCCTTTTCATGGATAAGCAAGATTAATGCATTAATGCACTATTTTACCCAGGATTAATAGCAATGAATCCATCCTACCAATGCACTAGATTAGACCTTTTCACTTTTGTCGCATGAAACACCTGAAATGTCAAACTATATGACTATACAGTCTAAGGGTAGGAGGGCAACAGTTTCATAATGTAAGCCTAATAACTGTATGGGTCCCAAGACATGCACACATTAGCCTTAAACTTCCCACAGCCTTTTAAAATGCAAGGAGAGGGGCTAAAATAAGCCAAACATGTACAGGGAAAATCTCCTTTACTGGGCCATTTGCATGCAGAAAGTTAAGTTACAAACCACTAGATCCTCTGTACTAGTCCTGTGTAACTCCACAGGCGTGTTTCTCTTCAAGGAGAGGAGAGGAGAGGAGAGGAGAGGAGAGGAGAGGAGAGGAGAGGAGAGGAGAGGAGAGGAGAGGAGCGGAGAGGAGAGGAGAGGAGAATACTGTTACTGTTTGAGCCTGGGTGAGTTTCCATGTATCCTTGTGTGTGTGTGTGTGTGTGTGTGTGTGTGTGTGTGTGTGTGTGTGTGTGTGTGTGTGTGTGTGTGTGTGTGTGACCCCCTGCTGATCGATGTGCCACACATTCGTTCCCCTGCAGTAATGATCCCTGTCACAGTCGAGGAGAGGAGACAAGCCCCTCTACACCCCCCAAAACAGAAACTTTCATCAGATCGGCTCCAAACAAGAAACAAGTTGAGAAGATAACATCAAAAGGAAAGAAGACTTGCGCATGCTCTTTCTTTCTGTCCTCTCTTTTCTCTCGTTTTCAAATGCAGCATCTCCAAACATCGTTAAAAAAGCTGTCTTTGTCACAAAGAAAACAATCCTAAAGTTTGGGGTGGTAGATTTCTCGGCTGCGACGAACGAAGCAAACTTTTATGTGCATCAACACAAAGACTAGCCCTGAGCAACAGTCTCATCTGAACACATCCAATAATACAAGTCTACTGCTTAGATTTCAAAGACTCAAAGCACTAAGAAATACTCTCTAAATTCACTTACAGTTTGAGCAGGAAATCCATGAAGCATCTCATGAACTGTTCTCAACACGCTACTGCACAAAGAACACGAGGAGTCAAGTTTGTAGGCTATAACAAGCTAAAGTTTACAGTATGTGCCAACTTAGTAGACAGCTTGAAAAATTCATTTTCAGATGCTTTAGAGTGGGGTAGCTGGTTGTCAGAAATGTAATTATTCGGAGGTAACCGAAAAAGAGGCTTAAAACCATAGAATTAAAATAGAGTAGAATAGGATAGAATCAGTGCACCCGTTATGGCATCATTGACTTGAATGGGGATGTCCGCTCTACTTACTCTAAATCTATGCTTAAAACTCAGGTCCAAGACAGCAAATCTAATTGATTACGCAACTACTGAATAATTATACTTATGGCAAAGTATTTATAGGTTCCAGACAGTAAGAACCTAACTTTGTGCTTTGCTTTTCTAACAAGCAGGAGAAGTTGCAGGTCCATTAGGATATTCTGAGTGAGTAACTTGGCATATACAGTTGAAGTCGGAAGTTTAAATACACTTAGGTTGGAGTCAATAAAACTCGTTTTTCAACCACTCCACAAATTTCTTGTTAACAAACTATAGTTTTGGCAATTCGGTTAGGACATATACTTTGTGCATGACACAAGTAATTATTCCAACAATTGTTTACAGACAGATTATTTCACTTATAATTCACTGTATCACAATTCCAGTGGGTCAGAAGTTTACATACAATAAGTTGACTGTGCTTTTAAACAGCTTAGAAAATTCCAGTTAATTATGTCATGACTTTAGAAGCTTCTGATAGGCTAATTGACATCATTTGAGTCAATTGGAGGTGTACCTGTGGATGTATTTCAAGGCCTACCTTCAAACTCAGTGCCTCTTTACTTGACATCATGGGAAAATCAAAATAAATCAGCCAAGACCTCAGAAAAAAAATTGTAGACCTCCACAAGTCTAGTTCATCCTTGGGCGTTTCCAAATGCCTGAAGGTACCACGTTCATCTGTACAAACAATAGTACGCAAGTATAAACACCATTGGACCACGCAGCCGTCATACCGCTCAGGAAGGAGACGCGTTCTGTCTCCTAGAGATTAACGTACTTTGGTGCGAAAAGTGCAAATCAATCTCAGAACAACAGCAATGGACCTTGTGAAGATGCTGGAGGAAACAAGTACAAAAGTATCTATATCCACAGTAAAACAAGTCCTATATTGACATAACCTGAAAGGACGCTCAGCAAGGAAGAAGCCACTGCTCCAAAACCGCCATAAAAAAGCCAGACTACGGTTTGCAACTGCACATGGAGACAAAGATCATACTTTTTTGGAGAAATGTCCTCTGGTCTGATGAGACAAAAATAGAACTGTTTAGCCATAATGTTATAATAATTGTTATGTTTGGAGGAAAAAGGGGGAGGTTTGCAAGCTAAAAAACACTATCCCAACCGTGAAGCATAGGGGTGGCAGCATCATGTTCACAAAATAGATGGCTTCATGAGAAGGGAAATTACGTGGATATATTGAAGCAACATCTCAAGACATAAGTTTAAGCTTGGTCACAAATGGGTCTTCCAAATGGACAATGACCCCAAGCATACTTCCAAAGTAGTGGAAAAATGGCTTAAGGACAACAAAGTCAAGGTATTGGAGTGGCCATCACAAAGGCCTGACCTCAATCCTATAAAAAATTTGTGGGCAGAACTGAAAAAGCGTGTGCGAGCAAGGAGGCCTACAAACCTGCCTCAGTTACACCAGCTCTGTCAGGACGAATGGGCCAAAATTCACCCAACTTATTGTGGGAAGCTTCTGGAAGGCTACCCGAAATGTTTGACCCAGGTTAATCAATTTAATGGCAATGCTACCAAATACTAATTGAGTGTATGTAAACATCTGACCCACTGGGAATGTGATGAAAGAAATAAAAGCTGAAATAAATTATTCTCTCTACTATTATTCTGACATTTCACATTCTTAAAATAAAGTGGTGATCCTAACTGACCTAAGACAGGGAATTTTTACTAGGATTAAATGGCTAAGGTGTATGTAAACTTCCGACTTCAACTTTATACCGACTTTATACTATATACCGACTTCTGTATACTTCCGGCCCGTCCTTGGACACTGTGCTATCTAACCTCCAAACGAGCTTCAATGCCATACAACACTCCTTCCGTGGCCTCCAACTGCTCTTAAACGCTAGTAAAACCAAATGCATGCTTTTCAACCGTTCGCTGCCTGCACCCGCACGCCCGACTAGCATCACCACCCTGGATGGTTCCGACCTAGAATATGTGGACATCTATAAGTACCTAGGTGTCTGGCTAGACTGTAAACTCTCCTTCCAGACTCATATCAAACATCTCCAATCTAAAATCAAATCTAGAGTCGGCTTTCTATTCCACAACAAAGCCTCCTTCACTCACGCCGCCAAACTTACCCTAGTAAAACTGACTATCCTACCGATCCTCGACTTCGGCGATGTCATCTACAAAATAGCTTCCAACACTCTACTCAGCAAACTGGATGCAGTTTATCACAGTGCCATCTGTTTTGTTACTAAAGCACCTTATACCACCCACCACTGCGACCTGTATGCTCTAGTCGGCTGGCCCTCGCTACATATTCGTCGCCAGACCCACTGGCTTCAGGTCATCTACAAGTCCATGCTAGGTAAAGCTCCGCCTTATCTCAGTTCACTGGTCACGAAGGCAACACCCACCCGTAGCACGCGCTCCAGCAGGTGTATCTCACTGATCATCCCTAAAGCCAACACCTCATTTGGCCGCCTTTCGTTCCAGTTCTCTGCTGCCTGTGACTGGAACGAATTGCAAAAATCGCTGAAATTGGAGACTTTTATCTCCCTCACCAATTTCAAACATCTGCTATCTGAGCAGCTAACCGATCGCTGCAGCTGTACATAGTCTATCGGTAAATAGCCCACCCAATTTTACCTACCTCATCCCCATACTGTTTTTATTTATTTACTTTTCTGCTCTTTTGCACACCAATATCTCTACCTGTACATGACCATCTGATCATTTATCACTCCAGTGTTAATCTGCAAAATTGTAATTATTTGCCTACCTCCTCATGCCTTTTGCACAAAATGTATATAGACTCTCTTTTTTTTCTACTGTGTTATTGACTTGTTAATTGTTTACTCCATGTGTAACTCTGTGTTGTCTGTTCACACTGCTATGCTTTATCTTGGCCAGGTTGCAGTTGCAAATGAGAACTTGTTCTCAACTAGCCTACCTGGTTAAATAAAGGTGAAATAAAATTTAAAAAAATAAAAATAAAACTATTACAAGGCGATTAGAAATACCAGACGGGCTCATTTTTCTAACTTGATCACTAATAATCAGAATAATTTGACAATTGTCTTCTTGACCATTGATGGCCTGATAAATCCTAACCCCACAAACCTATGTGAACTTTCCTCCACATCTAAATGTGATGAGTTTGCAGCATATTTCAGAGATAAGTAACCAACAATAGGCTGGGTGTCAGTCAAGCAAGACAAACACAGATGCCAAACATTTCTCTGTCCTTGTACTCTTGGATTTAAGGTGATGCATTCGACACTGTTGACCATGATGTCCTTCTTGACAGACTGGAGAGGTGGGTTGCACTCTCCGGTCGAGTTCTAAATTGGTTTAGGATCTATTTAACCAATCTAGTTTTTAAATCAACCCACGATTGTGCACCCCAATACATGTCAGACATGCTTTTAAGTTACGTACCCAGTAGGTCCCTCAGGTCCTCTGGCCTTTTAACTCTCCCAAAGCCTCAGACCAAGAGGCATGGAGAGGCAGCCTTTAGTTACTATACCCCCAGCCTCTGGAGTAGCCTTCCAAGAGATCCTGAGCGGGGCAAAACGGTGGATAATTGTTTTTTTTAAATCTTGAAACACCGTTTTAGCTTTGCTTTTCCTTAGTGTGCTTTTTAATCGTTCATCGTTTTATTGTTATTCTTTCGTTTTTTATCCTGTTATGTTTGTTTTGTGGTAAATATTTCATGTTTTTAATTAGTTTTTTCCCCTGCAAAGATAATTTTGTTGCATTCCATGTCTGAAATGTGCTGTATAAATAACGTTTTATTTTATGTAATTGGAGGATAAGAATTGAGCACATTCTCTCCCTTTACTGAAGGTGTGTAATTGACCTGTCATGCTGGACAGTACTCTGAATGAACTAACAGCTAAACCATTGAAATCAGTAACTAAGTGAAGTGAACTAGCACTATGGAAATGGCATACGTGGCATTACCATTTCACATTCAGCAGATGTTATTATCCAGAGTGACTTAGAGTGAGTGCATTCAACTAAGGTAAGTAAATACTACGAATGGGAAATCTAACAGCAGTTCCTGCATGTTGTGTTTTACATGACATCTTACATACAAATGGGGTCCCCCAAAACCATCCAATAAGAGCATATCTGGTCTCTTCGGCCAGTGTGTGTGCATGCGTGTGCGTGCGCGTGTGTGTGATCCCTACCTCCAAATGCCGGCCTCATGGTGAAATCATGATCATCTACTTTCAGAAGCTGCTCTGTCTTCAGCTTGCGATTCTTGGTCACATCTGGAGGTTTCTTTGTCAAGGAACTGGGAGATGACAAAACAAGACAACACCATATTAATGAATGATGAGTTGATAATCGGTGGAATGATTTACACAAAGGACATTCTAAATGAGCGTTATTGCGAAAGCCATTAGGAATCTGAATGTGTCTGTGTCCTAAACGGGACCCTTTTCCCTAGTGTACTACTTATGAGCATAATGTAATAGGGCTCTGGTCGTGCACAAAAGTAGTGCACTATATAGGGAATAGGGTGCTATTTGGGAAGCCTTTGACTCCATTAAATGATCTGGTTACAAATGTGCCTATTCTTGTAAAGGGCTCCCTTGCCAAAGAGACCTTGGTCTCTATGGGAACAATAGAACTACAATAGAACTGCGTAAATAAAGGTTAAATAAAAAACATATATATCAAGCACAATCAAAGCTGAATGGGAAATGTTGCTTTTCAATGATAACCAGGGCCAACTCTAGCTTTTTGGGGCCCTAAGTGAGACATTTTAGTTCCCCCCCGGATTGATGGTGGAGAGAACATTTTTTATTTTAGAGTTAATTTCCTGCAATTCTACACATTTTGCCATCGGGTGGGTGTAGAGAAAATGTTCCAGTTTTAAAGCAAGTTTTCTGAAGTTCTACACATTTTGCCATGGGGCGGAGAGAAAATTAAAATGAGAACAAATTTTGGGGTGGAGATCATTTTTAAAAGTTTTTCAAATTAATTTTAAAGCAAATTTCCTGCTATTCTACATGTTTGGCCATTACTGTTTTCATGTGGTACTAGAAGCTCATAGTTCCCAGTGGGAAATTGCACTTGAACGACCCTCCAAATGGGAAACTCTGAGAAAATGATGTTCCTGGAGTAGCTAAGCTGTGATGTTTAACTACCGACCTTTCACCTTTTCAATCAAAAGATGATTACAAATCATTTTTAGACAATTAGAACTTGTCAATATGGAGAATGTAGTTAGTTTGACCATATGTCAATGTAAGCAATCTAGGTAGCGTTATTATTAGCAATGTGAGCTAGCTTATCAAGCTTCCCAGTGCCTTTATGCCTGCCTTTATGCCTGGAGCTGGCCCTGATGATAACAGTAACATGTTATCTGCAGCACGCTCCCATCTTTGACAGATAGACAAAACGTGCCTGAGAGACGTGGTCGTGCTTTGATCGTACTGGAGCCACTGGCAACCAGCTGCTAACCTGTCATTGATGAGTAGGAACAACAAGTACCTACCTATAGGTTCTAACCTGGCTGTCTAGTGTAAAACTTGAAACGACCACCTTCTGTCTGGGTCATGATGCATTTGTATTGCTTTCTGTCACTCTTTAACCTCATCCTCAGGCTCAATTGCTACCAGATAGAGCTCTTTCTCATATATCCCTTATAATGACTGTAGTTATTTAATATTTTTCCATGTCCAATTCTGTCTGCAGTGCACAATGAATGATTAGGCTATATTAACACTGCATTTTGATTGTCTGCGTGGATCATCACAATCACTATGTTTATAATCATCATCTTCGTCGCAATGATCATCAACAATTTTTCTACTTCATCATCATCAACGTTTATCATGATGTTCCAATCTACTGCATCAAGAAAGAGTGATATCAAGTTTAGTGAAATTAAACCTTTGATGAAAAATAATATTGTGTACCCCTCAGATGACCAGACACATCATAGCAATGAACCATGTTGACAGACAGACATGGAACAGATCTTGAACCATTGCGCACCAAAAACCCACACCTGGGTGATCAATATTCGGGTACCACTTACGGGCCATGCTTTGTGGTCTCTGGTCCATGCTTTGCCGTCTCCACGGTTTCCGTCCATCTCCGTACTCGGTGTCCAAGCCTACGGCATTCCCCGGTGACGACCAAACAGAAGAGTAAAAACAGCGGTTTAGTCAGATAAGGCATCGTGCCACGGGCAAGCATAAAATTCCACAAGTGAGTCCAAAAGCCCGTTCAGTCCATGACTTGTCCTACAGGTATACGGCTTTGAATACCAACGCATCTTCTCGCTCACGGACAACCAAGCGTTCTGACAGGCATTGCAAAAGGGTTTGATGATGTGTAGGTTGTGTATAAATACGGCTGCTTGGGAATCTATACTCCGAAAGATTTCCTCCGATTGTCATTGGTTAGCAACTACACAGTTGTTTCGATGCGCGCAGCAGTCGGTCGCAACCACACTGTTGGTCATTGTAGCAGACGCAGACTCACAGCAAGCACACATGCAGGTATGGAGCACCGCGTCTACACTACTGGCATGTTAAACATGCTTGATGAAACCATGTATGAGTATGTAGTGTAACCTCAAAATAACACCAAAGTAGCCTAGAGCACATAGGAGGCGCAGAGATTGTCCTACGACTAATCCAGCCTGGTCTCATAAACTAGATGTAACATAGTAAATCTAATTCCGGGATAGACAAATTAGTATGCTATCAAGTCAAATGTATTGGTCATATACACTTGTTTAGCAGATGTTATTGCGGGAGTAGCGAAATGCTTGTAAGTGAAGTATATGAAATTTGGTATGGCTACATAAGAAAGAAGGTTACTTATGCCAAAAGGAAAGAAGGGTGGATGGTTAGGGTGGATGGGTAGGCGTATAACATGAATGTCTAGCAGGTGTTCTAGTGTTCAAATCTCATCACAGACAACTTTAGCAACTTTTCAACTGCTTACTACTTTTAGCTACTTAGCACGTTAGCTAACCCAAACCTTAACCCTTAACCTAAACCCCTACCCTAGCTAACATTAGCGTTAGAGAGCTGGCCACAAATTGTAATTCATAACATATCATACGAAATGAAAGATGAACATCCACAAATGAATACATTCCATATGGAAGGTAACATATGTGATGGAGGCTGGTGGAAGGAGCTATAGGAGGACGGGCTCATTGAAATGTCTGGAATGGAATTAATGGAATGGAGTCAAACATGTGGTTTCCATATGTTTGATACTGTTCCATTGATCCATTCCAGCCTTTACAATGAGCCCATCATCCTATAGCTCCCCCGACCAGCCTTCCCTCAGTGTCTCGGATTTAAATACAGAATAATACGAATGTTCTGAGACCATGTTGCAGCTACTAATCTTGTTCTGATGAGGTTTTGAGTGGAGATGAGATGCTGAGGGTGTGAGTAGTAAAGAGTGGTTCATAGGCTATATTATAGGGCTAGATGGAGCCGACTTTGAGATAAACTTCTTGCGCAATAAAGTTAAGATAAAACTGCAATTGTACTAGAAGAAAAACATAATAATTATGTATCACTTGTTGCAAACTGACAAAGTTCAAAGTTGCTCTATGCAACGGTTAGCCCCTTAGTAGCCTATTCTCTCTATGATTCTTCCTTCCTCTCAAGTTGAGATAAGGGCCACTCCCAGGGGAGTCCTGGGCTCCATGATGGGACCTGGCTCTCAGATCCGCAGGGGGGTTAGAGGTGCTGGGGGGTTTGAGGCACCGGAGTCCCTGGGGCACCTCTTGTCCCAGCCGCGGCGCAGCGTGGAGCAGCAGCAGATGGTACGGCTCTTTTTTTAATGCGGTTTTGTCGTCGCCCACTCAGCTCCCAGTCTACTGCAGACCCTGAAATGCAGCTTATCCGGGATTTCAGTGCAATTCTCCCCGCCATGTACGCCCGGAGATCTCCCACTGTCATCCGAAGCAAGCCATTGCGCTGGACTCACGCCAACCTAGCTATAGGCTGCTGCACTGCTGGTTCCCAGTTATGTAATTTGAAAGTTAGTCTGCATGGCCTTTCCATATTAAAAAGGATGAATTCATTCTGTTTATGTTTATTTGTCTGGATTGCCGCTCTATTTCTCAAACACAGTTAATGCTCTATCAATATTTATAGAAATACAAAATTATAAATTGAATTGGTCAAAGCAAACAGATTAACATACATTAAGCATTGATTTGATGTTTGATTTAATTGAAGAGATAAGTGTGCCTCCTAAATGGCATCCTATTCCAAATGGAACCCCATTCCCTATACAGTGCACTACTTTTGACCTGAATCCTATGTGCCCTGGTCAACAGTTGTGCACTACATAGGGAATAGGGTGTCATTTTGGACACAAACTTACTATTGTTTATGCTATTACAGGTGACATCAATCCGTCTCTGTGTGAGTTCTAACAGGAAATGCTCTAGGCTTGACCTTTAGCTCGATGTGAGTGTCTCTTAGCAAAGCTTCCCACTGGCCCCAACGCCAATTCAACAAAATTTTATTGAAATGACGTGGAAATAATGTTGATTCAACCAGTGTGTGCCCAGTGGCTGTCATGTCTCAATGCTCTTATATGAGGCTTATTAGAACTCAAACATGAAAGGGCTGGATAGGATATTATTTACATTTATCTTATGTGGAAAAGGTGATGTGGACATGTCAAGGAAGCTAGTGAGGACTTTTGAGACTCAAGCCCAATCACATGTCATCCCCAGACACATCTTCATGGCCCCTTTGACAACCTGAGGATAGTAACACTATAAACAATACAACAAAAAAAACTTTAATCTAACTGTCAAACTAGCCACAATTACTCTAAATGGGATTGCAGGTAAGTACGCCAATCCAATAGTTTTTTTAATCTTTTTTGCAGCTTTATTGACTTTGAATTGGGCTACCGAGTGGCGCAGCGGTCTAAGGCACTGCATCTCAGTGTTAGAGGCGTCACCACAGACCCTGGTTCGATTCCAGGCTGAATCACAACCGGCCATGATTGGGAGTCCCATAGTGCGGCACACAATTGGCCCAGCGTCGTCTGGGTTTGGCCGGATCAGGCCATCATTGTAAATAAGAATTTGTTCTTAACTGACTTGCCTAGTTAAATAAAGGTTAAAAAAAGGACGATCTCTATAAAGTTCCTTAGAAATGCTTGGCTGGACTTTACACTCCAGTAGCAGAGGTCCTCAGATGCTCCTCATGGTTTAACCATACACTCTACACCACAGGGAATAGCATGTAACCTCCAACAGCCACACGAACAGCAGTATTGTACAGTCATAATGCAATATCACTGAACAAGGGATAAAACCAGCCAGATGAGCATCAGTTCAGTACGGCTCGGTTCATCTTTCCTGTCCTTACATATTTCCTCTATTGTGGAAATAAATGCCTTACACAACACATTTATATTTGTTGTGTGATATCCAGTCGCATGCCTAATGAGCTTAGTTCACCTGTCGTACCCCATCAGAACCCAAAAATATAAGCTTTTTTTACTCCAATGTTAGTAAACCATTTTGATCTCATGGATGGTCAGTCCTTGCATCCATAGCTCTGTCTATGAATTAGAGAGTGGTTACATTTCCACCAACCCCATCTTTCAGCTGTTCAACAAATCCCCCTTTGTTATTGTTTGAACTGCAGATGGCCTCTTTAAGCTTGATAAAGATGAAAGGCCAAGGTTCAATCTAATATCAGATTTCAAAAGACTGTGTTGCTGTGCTGTTAAGCTAGGGGTGCCCTGGTGCATCGCACGCACGCACGCACGCACGCACGCACGCACGCACGCACACCGCCCCCCCCGGTGTGACTGAATGGTTTCAAACCCCAGACAGCTACAAGGGTTGCATCCCAAATAGTACAGTATTCCCTATGTAGTAAACTAATCCTGGCCCTAACAATGACAGAGTAAACAACAATTACATAATGGGACATGCTAGCCAGTAACTAGGGATGCCCCCTAAAGAACTGGAATTATTTCCATGACAGATTTAGCAATAGTGCCATCCAGCTGCATGGGTCATTGACACAGAGCTACTGGCTGTGATCTGGTGTTAAATCACTACTCCCCCGGCTGGGGCATTACAGCTGGAGTTGGAGCAGCGTTTTGGCACAGGGCGCTTTAAACCTGGGCCATACTCAGCAGGGATTAACAGTTACTATGTTGCAGAGGAAAAGGGAATGGAATCATAGTCATACAACAGACTGGTTCAGATCCATTTATGCTATCTTGCCAACTCCTTGTCACTCATTGTCACACCAAACATGACGATTCTAGAATGAGTTATAGAGAATAGAAACAGACTGGAATCCATGCAGGGCATAAAACTCTAGCAGGATGAGGAGTTATAGAGAATAGAAACAGACTGGTATTCTCTTGTGAAATGGACACTTGAGAACTTCTGAATGTTTAATGCATTTCTATATCTACCTAAAACATTCTGAACATTGTGCCCTCATTTGTTTTCATGTACAGTTATTCTCCTTGCATTTCTCTATCTTTCTGCACCTGGGACTTTCCCAGGTATTTCCAAGGGTCTCCTTGACAATTAATATGTCATTGTTTGTACTATGGTGATATTGTCACTGGAGAACTCCATTTATCTGCAATGGGGGCTTCTTTACTGATTATTTCCAAGGGTGCCCATGACAAAATAATATTTTATTGAAGCCTGTTTGGTTTGAATGCCCCCTGCAATTCCAGGAAATCAGCATTTATATTCATCTTCAAGATAGATGTGTGAAATTCAATATCTGCTGCTGTGAAGAAATGATGATGATGAAAGGATGCACTTCCATTCCACTATAACCAGACCCCTGGACATATCTCTTCACAAACGCTCTTGATGTTCCATCACAATCATTCCACAGTCAAGACACTCACTGGGTTATAGTGGATGTGTACCGTGTGTGCAGTATCCACAGTCAAGACACTCACTGGGTTATAGTGGATGTGTACCGTGTGTGCAGTATCTGGGCGTCAGAAGAGGTGAAGACTGGAGGATATAAGACATGTGTATCTAATCAGGGGCGTCATGCATCCCAAAGCAGTCTGTTTCTATCCTGGTGGTTCTTTTTTCAAAGAAACTAAATATGCTTCTCTGCATCTCTGCAAAAAATCTGGGTAAAAGATTGAAAGGAATGTGAGTCATATTCAGTACATTTAGTTATTGCTTGCTTTGTAAAGTCTATCAACCTTGCCAGCAGGCATGCCAGCTAAGATAGTTAGACAAGCTAGCTACTCAAACTTGATTGATAGACTGAAATGGCTTCTTGGTAGCTACTTACGAAGTTGGGAGATTGGGAACCTATCTGGGCTAGCTAAAGCTAACTTCATAACATTGTTGATTCTTAAAAAAAAATACAGTTTTATATCTTTATGTTTGAAGCCTGAAATGTGGCAAAAGGTCGCAAAGTTCAAGGGGGCCGAATACTTTCGCAAGGCACTGTATATGTACACACTACCGTTCAAAAGTTTAGGGTCACTTAGAAAGGTTCTTGTTTTTGAAAGAAAATTAATGAGCCTTTTAAAAGGCTAAACTTGGATTAGCTAACACAACGTGCCATTGGAACACAGGCGTGATGGATGCTGATAATGGGCCTCTGTACGCCTATGTAGATATTCCATAAAAAATCTGCCGTTTCCAACTACAATCGTTATTAACAACATTGACAATGTGTTTCTGATCAATTTGGTGTTATTTAATGTACAAAAAAATTGCTTTTCTTTAAAAAACAAAGACATTTCTAAGTGACCCCAAACTTTTGAACAGTAGTGTATATATATTATACTGTACATATAGTATATTTTGTTTTATTGGTTCAAGTCTCTATTGAAACATGTTTATTCTGAATGAGACTAACCAGAATAAATAAAGGTTAAATCAATCAAATATTGCATTGTCGAAACCCACTCAGGAAACCCCCTCTCTCTCTCTGTGTGTAGAGCACCCTACAGAGCTCCCCACTGTGTGTGTGACAGCTAGCTATGCCTTAGAAACAGCCTGATCTACACTGACAGTCTCTGACACACAACCTGCTAGGTACACACACGGACACGCAGACACACACGGAGACACACACACACACACACACACGGGGACACAAACAGACGCACACACACACACACCTCCCAACCAGCAGCAGGCTACAAAGCAAAGCGCTCTCCATTTCTCTGCAAAGATATAATACGTTTCAGACCGCAAACAGTTTGTGCGTGTGTGTGTGTGTGTGTGTGTGTGTGTGTCTCTTGCTCAACTCCTATGCTGTAACAATTAGTGATGGGTGAGTGAGTGAGTGACAGGGTTGTGCTCCAGCCGGGTAGAGGCTTTTGGCCCTGTGCTGCGTGGTGGATTACAATTCAAAACATGAAATTGTCTTATGTAATACATAGTAGTGTAGACGATAACACACTGCTGACGACCAGCCATGGAGCAGCTGTTACGCAATCCATGTTTGACCTTGCCAAACACACGCACACGTATGCACGCACACACGGGAAAGCGCACACACAAAATCTAAATGTATGTCACATGCATTGGATGCAGAAGCTGGAAACAACATACACACACACACGACGTGGAAACATGTTGTGCATGCATACATTTTTTGGAATGGTTTGTGATTAGGGTAACATTGAGATTCATCAACGTAAACACAGTTTTGTTGACAAATACAAAAAATTAATTACATTTTGAAACAATTAAAATGTTTCAGTAAATGAGTGAAGTAATAAAATGATGGGTAAAAAGAAACAGACTTCAAGATCAAAACTGCTTCCAAAGTCAAGTCAACAAGTTGCAGGTAGAACATTTTAGAATGGTGAAAATGATAGCATTGATGCCTTGACAGAACAACTGTAAGACACCACATTTCTGATAGAAACCTTTGATTGTAATTGCTAGTAATTTAGATTTGGTGTTCCATTTAAAAAACGATGACAATATACAGTATATATACAATATACAGTACCTACAGTATAACCAATATACAGTACATATACAATATACAGTACATATACAGTACATATACACTACCTATATACAATATACAGTACATATACAATATACAGTACATATACAGTACATATACACTACCTATATACAATATAGAGTACATATACAATATACAGTACCTATATACAATATATAGTACATATGCAATATACAGTACACATTTGCAATATATATTACATATACAGTATACAGTACATATACAATATACAGTACAGTAAGCTCTGTCAGGTTGGATGGGGAGCGTTGCTGCACAGCTATTTTCAGGTCTCTCCAGAGATGTTCGATTGTTGGGCCACTCAAGAACATTCAGAGACTTGTCTCGAAGACACTCCTGCATCTTGGCTGTGTGCTGAAGGTCATTGTCCTGTTGGAAGGTAAACCTTCAACCCAGTCTGAGGTCCTGAGCACTCTGGAGAAGCTTTTCATCAAGGATCTCTCTATACTTCATCTTTCCCTTGATCCTGACTAGTCTCCCTGTCCCTGTCACTGATAAACATCCCCACAGCATGATACTGCCACCACCATGCTTCACCGTAGGAATGGTGCCAGGTTTCCTTCAGACGTGACGCTTGGCATTCAGGCCAAAGACTTCAATCTTGGTTTCATCAGACCAGAGAGTCTTGTTTCTCATTGTCTGAGAGTCTTTAGGTGCCTTTTGGCAAACTCCAAGTGGGTTGTCATGTGCCTTTTACTGAGGAGTGGCGTCTGGCCACTCTACCATAAAGGCCTGATTGGTGGAGTGCTGACGAGATGGTTGTCCTTCTGGAAGAGTTTCCCATCTCCACAGAGGAACTCTGGAGCTCTGTCAGAGAGACCACCGGGTTCTTAGTCACCTCCTTGATCAAGGCCCTTCTCACCAGATTGCTCTGTTTGGCCGGGCGGCCAGATCTAGGAAGACTCTTGGTGGTTCCAATTTTCTTCCATTAAAGAAAGATGGAGGCCACTGTGTTCTTGGGGACCTTCAATGCTGCATAATTGTTTTGGTACCCTTCCCCAGGTCTGTGCCTCGACCCAATCCTGTCTCGGAGCTCTACAGACAATTCCTTCAACCTTATGGTTTGGTATTTGCTCTGACATGCACTATCAAATGTGAGACCTTATATAGACAGGTGTGTGCTTTTTCCAAATCATGTCCAATCAACTGAATTTTCCACAGTCAGTGAGGTGACATTCAGTGAGGTGACATTCAGTGAGCTGACATTCAGTGAGCATTGCTTGCATTGCATTCAGTGAGGTCACATTCAGTGAGGTGACATTCAGTGAGCATTGCTTCAGTGAGCTGACATTCAGTGAGGTGACATTCAGTGAGGTGACATTCAGTGAGCATTGCTTGCATTGCTTCAGTGAGCTGACATTTAGTGAGGTGACATTCTGTGAGGTGACATTCAGTGAGGTGACATTTAGTGAGGTGACATTCAGTGAGCTGACATTCAGTGAGCTGACATTCTGTGAGCTGACATTCAGTGAGGTGACATTCAGTGAGGTGACATTCAGTGAGCTGACATTCAGTGAGGTGACATTCAGTGAGCATTGCTTGCATTGCATTCAGTGAGCTGACATTATGTGAGGTCACATTCAGTGAGGTGACATGCAGTGAGCATTGCTTCAGTGAGGTGACATTCTGTGAGCTGACATTCAGTGAGGTCACATTCAGTGAGGTCACATTCAGTGAGGTGACATGCAGTGAGCATTGCTTCAGTGAGCTGACATTCTGTGAGCTGACATTCAGTGAGCTGACATTCAGTGAGGTCACATTCAGTGAGGTCACATTCAGTGAGGTGACATGCAGTGAGCATTGCTTCAGTGAGCTGACATTCTGTGAGCTGACATTCAGTGAGCTGACATTCAGTGAGCTGACATTCAGTGAGCTGACATTCAGTGAGCTGACATTCAGTGAGCTGACATTCAGTGCCTGTGAATAAATACTTTGAGAGTTTGCTTCAGTCTGCCTAGAGTGCCAGGTGGACGGGGGTTTCCCTTTTAATTATTATTATTATTATTTTTTTACCTCTATTTAACTAGGCAAGTCAGTTAAGAACAAATTCTTATTTACAATGACGACCTAAGAACAATGGGTTAACTGACTTGTTCAGGGGCAGAACAACAGATTTGTACCTTTTCAGCTCGGAGATTCGATCTAGCAATCTTTCGGTTACTGGCCCAATGCTCTAACCCCTGGCCTACTTGCCACACTTAATGGGACGTTTCTATTGAATCCATTGCAACAGGCAAGCTAAATCAAAAACAGAAATTGTAAAATTATTTAAATGATTTCAAATTGTTTTGGAACCCGGTCTGCTAGCTCTATGAACATCTGTTCTTACAATCTGTTTCTTTGGTAGGCTGCTTTCATAAAGATAATGTCTGTATCCCAAATGGCATCCTATATGGTGCACTACATTTGACCAGAGACTATGGGGCTTATAGACTATAAAGAGAATAGGGTGCCATTTGGGAAACAGCCGGTGTGGTTTCTGTATCCGTCCTTCATCTGCAGTATTTAAAAGGCCCATCCATATTAATTTGACTATGGCCATGCATTATTACAAGTGATAAATAAAAAAACACATTATGGAACAGCGGGGACTGTGAAGCAACACAAACATTGGCACAGACACACACGTACACACACACACACACACACACACACACACACACACCACACACACACACGCACGCACGCGCACACACACACACAACAGGGTGTTGTGAAATCTGTGAATGTATTGTAATGTTTTAAAACTGTGTAAACTGCCTTAATTTTGCTGGACCCCAGGAAGAGTAGCTGCTGCTTTGGCAGCATCTAATGGGGATCCATAATAAACCCCAGGAAGAGTAGCTGCTGCTTTGGCAGCATCTAATGGGGATCCATAATAAACCCCAGGAAGAGTAGCTGCTGCTTTGGCAGCATCTAATGGGGATCCATAATAAACCCCAGGAAGAGTAGCTGCTGCTTTGGCAGCAGCTAATGGGGATCCATAATAAACCCCAGGAAGAGTAGCTGCTGCTTTGGCAGCATCTAATGGGGATCCATAATAAATACAATCAAATGACATTGTGGTTTGTTTTTCCCTTAGTTATTACGAAACTGTAAAATGTTAGCTTCCTTATTATCAACATACAGCTCAACTGTAACACATTTAGTCATTTAAAATATGCAATGATATGATTGGGGCACACATAGAGATTTCCCTTGCCAGGTCTTGTGATTAAGAACGTCTTCTGGCCCCCTAGTTACAGTGGTGGAAAAAGTAAAAGGTAAAGAGACCTTAATAGAAAATGTCTCAAGTAAAAGTGAAAGTCACCAGTAAAATACTACTTGAATAAAAGTCTTAAAGTATTTGGTTTTAAATATGCTTAAGTATCAAGAGTGAAAGTCAAATTATAAATAATTTCAAAATCCTTATATTAGGCAAACCAGACAGATAGCCAGGGGGACACTCCAACATTCAGACGTAATTTACAAACTAAGCATTTGTGTTTAGTGAGTCCTCCAGGCAGTAGGGATGACGAGGCATGTTCTCTTGGTAAGTATTTGAATTGGACCATTTTCCTGTCAAAATGTAACGAGTACTTTTGGGTGTAAGTGAAAGTGTATGGAGTAAAAATTACATTATTTTCTTTAGGAATGATGTGAAGTAAAAGTTGTCAAAAATATAAATAGTGAAGTAAAGTACAGATACCCCAAAATATGACTTAAGTAAAAATACTTTAAAGTACTTCTTAAGTACTTCTTAAGTACTTTATACCACTGCCTAGTTATTGGCTATAGATAGGTTATGACTGAAATTCAACCTCAAATTATTGTTGTGCACAGTTGTGTACACTTGCTAGGGTTTACAAATTCTGGAAACTGAAATTGGCAGGTTTTCCAGGCATCTTGATTGGTGGATTTCCCGATTTCCTGCTTATTCCCTCCTGATTCCAGGAATCTTCCAACCAGGATTTATGGAAAGTTACCATACTTTTACCACCTTTACACTTGCTCTTTGAGCCCAGAAGTAGAAAGGCACAAGTCTGCTCACATAACACCTACAAGTTACTGTATTAAAGATGGATGATTGACATGTGAGGACACCAATGGGGCGGCATTCAGTGCGGGTTGCTGAGAACATCATTGGGTGTTCTCAGCCAGTTTGCTCCACCTCCTCTGACTAAGGAGCTTTCTGTTTTCCTGCATCTTCGCTTGTACATCAAACACCTCCTGAAAAGCGTTCTTGAAACAGTGGAAGTTGCAGTCTATAAGCCCTGTGGGAGACAGATGGGTAACACTTTACTTAAAGGGGGTATACATAAGGCGTTCATAACCCTTTTATGAAACCATTCACAACACCTTTATGAGTGTCATAGTCTTTTTCATAACAACATTTATAACACATGTATTCAGCATCATTCATGAGGAGTCTTCCAAATAAACGTCCATTCGATGAGATCTTTGTTGTATCCACTGAAGATAGGATGAGATCTTTGTTTAATCCACTGAAGATAGGATGAGATCTTTGTTTAATCCACTGAAGATAGGATGAGATCTTTGTTGTATCCACTGAAGATAGGATGAGATCTTTGTTTAATCCACTGAAGATAGGATGAGATCTTTGTTTAATCCACTGAAGATAGGATGAGATCTTTGTTGTATCCACTGAAGATAGGATGAGATCTTTGTTGTATCCACTGAAGATAGGATGAGATCTTTGTTTAATCCACTGAAGATAGGATGAGATCTTTGTTGTATCCACTGAAGATAGGATGAGATCATTATTCAGACGGTACGAGCAGTTACCAAAGCCAGCCATTATCATGTGAATATTGGAAATTCATTTCATTCCAATTATGAGCAAAAATACCCTAAAGAATCAGACAACTTAATTTCATAACTTAAATCTCGTGTCTCATTTACGCTTGTTAGCTTAACATAGAAAATAAAGGTTGAATTTATGTGCCAAATTATCAAAGCTATATCTAATTATTTCGATAGCGTTGCTCTGAATGTGCATATTTGACTATTACCATGAGAATTTACTGTCTTTTATGTCACTGAATTTGAAGAGAAGCTAAATGTACCATTGTTGAGTGGTATTTGTCTAGAGAGTTGAAATTCTCAAAACACATAATGAAGACTTAAATATTATTTTACAACTGAAGGGAACATTTCCATGCTTTGAAGACAACTTTTACCTCCATTCCTATTGAGTTTTGGAGGGTAAAGTTATTCGAAACCGCAGGTGAAAAGAAAGCATGATGCGACCTTCAGTAATATCTTGTGTATGAATTAACCTGGTGTAAGACCACTGATGTTAATGAATACATTCAACATAATAATAATAATAATTTTAAAAAAAAATGAAATTGTGTGACTCATTGACAAACTGTTTGCCAGATGTACAAAGCTTCCATGCTTTTGTTCTGCTGACAACATTTATTACAGCTTTGTTTGTCCATCAAAGAGACAATGGAGGGGGAAAGCAAAGCTGTCAATGCCAATGCAAATGTTAAAATGTGATACATCAAAAAAGTTGAAGGCCATACTGTTGAATAGAATACACACAATAAGATGACAGTACTTTGCTCCTATAGTTTGGGTGCCATACATGTAGTGTACCAAAAAAAGAAATCCTTTTCTATTGTCACAAGGGGTGTGTCAGCTGTCTCCTAGCAGAGGAGCTGTCACAGACAGCCAAGGCTCAATCTAACCAGCGGGGAGGAATTCACAAGTTCACAACTTGAAAGAAAGCTTAGAGCCTTTGATCAGGGGTGCCAAGGTAACCATACTCTACTCGTTATGAGAAAGAGAGAGAGAGATTCAAATATATACACTGTAATGTCTTTATTATTTTGGAATTTCTGTAAGTGTAATGTTTACTGTTAATTTGTATTGTTTATTTCACTTTTGTATATTATCTACTTCACTTGCTTTGGCAATGTTAACATATGTTTCCCATGCCAATAAAGCCCCTTGAATTAAATTGAATTGGGGGGGGGGGGGGGGGGGTGAGAAAGAGAGAGTTGGGGGAGTGAGTAAGGGACATAGAGAGAGACACAGGGGGACAAACACCTACCTGGAAGTGACAGCATTCCCTCCCCCATATGCCCTCTAGACATAACTACGACACCATAATTAACAAAAACAGGTCACAACTCCTACAGCTCTGTCGCAAGCTGGGTAAGATGTTATCCGTTAGATGTAAGGGATTACAACAAACAGTAACTATAACTCAGATCACAGATTCAGAAATGATGTTTGTAAGAAATGTTTGTGTTTTCAATAACTTTCAAATCAGCATTGAAAATGTTTAAGTTTGTTTCACTTGAGTGAGTCTGACCACAAGTCAGAGACCACTATGATGTCACACCAGATGTGTTGGATGGATCGCGGGAAAAGAGCAGGAATAGGTTTTTGTAGGCTACAGTCCAAGCTACAGTATGTCTTCCAATGGTGCAACTGTTGTCGGCATCCAAAGAATATCCAACTTGAATAAACACCTGGAGGTAATGATGACAGCAGTGGTGTAGTCTCAGAAGACACGGATATCACTTATTATTATTATTATCACTTATATTTATATATAAATAGCGCATTGACCTGAATCACACTGCTGCTCTCTCATTTAGCTATTTACGCCTTATGGATTGTAGTTGTTGTGGATGGCTGTTCACAAATCTAAATGTGTATTTGAACACAATAATGGTTGAATATAAGCTGCCTATCAATCATTGTTTTTGAAACCAGTGGACAGCCAGTGAAAATTCGCTCTTGCAACACCTGCACAGTGTGGATACCAGCCTATGGAATAAAAGTGTTTTTTTATTGCTCAATCTAATTCAAGTTGAAAACAAAAAAATCCATGGGCCTAATGGAACCATGCTCAAACGAACACACTTTCCATAGACTTAATTAAAGGGGCAATCTTTAGCTGCTACATCAATTTTTGGACTTCTAAATATATACTGTATATCCATTGATTCCTGAAGAATATAACTTATGAGCTAAGTTCAACTGTCACACTCCATGAGAACCCAAAATATAAGCTTGTTTTTCTCTAATGTTTGTAAACATCGTAAATGTAAACAAACAAGGTATAGCCTCATAACACGGTTAAAACAGTCATTTTGATATCATGGATGGTAAGTCCTTGCATCCATAGCTCTGCCTATTAATCTGAGAGTGGTTACATTTCTCAAGGCCCATCCCTCAGTGTTTTTACCAAAACAGAGAAGGGGCTTCCATTTTTTTTTTTACCTTGTCAGCTTGGGGATTCGATTGCAACCTTTCGGTTACTTGTCCAACGCTCTAACCACTAGGCTGCCCCATTTTGTTATTGTTTCATCTGTGGATTTGCACTTTAAACAGCTGCATATTATCAAGATATCAAAGCGTCACCAACAAGAAGGTAAACAAGGGGCCTATAGCAAATGCAGCATATGGCATTCAATACGAAAGAGAGGTTTGAACAGACTGGTAATAGGGGTTGCAACAATGCCGGCGGATCATTTTAGAAAGAGAGGGTCCAGATTGTCTAGCACAGCTGATTTGTACGGGTCCAGGTTTTGCAGCTCTTTCAGAACATCAGCTATCTGGATTTGGGTGAAGGAGAAGCTGGGGAGGCTTGGGCAAGTAGCTGCGGGGGGTGCGGAGCTGTTGGCCGGGGTTGGGGTAGCCAGGAGGAAAGCATGGCCAGCTGTAGAGAAATGCTTATTGACATTTTTGATTATCATGGATTTATCGGTGGGAACCGTGTTACCTAGCCTCAGTGCAGTGGGCAGCTGGGAGGAGGTGCTCTTGTTCTCCATGGACTTTACAGTGTCCCAGAACTTTTTGGAGTTAGAGCTACAGGATGCAAATTTCTGTTTTTATAAGCTAGCCTTTGCTAGCCTTTGCGTGTATTGGTTCCTGACTTCCCTGAACAGTTGCATATCGCGGGGGCTATTCGATACTATTGCAGTCCGCCAAAGGATGTTTTTGTGCTGGTCAAAAGTACTCAGGTCTGGAGTGAACCAAGGGCTATATCCGTTCTTAGTTCTATGTGTTTTGAAAGGGGCATGCTTGTTTAAGATGGTGAGGAAATTACTTTTAAAGAACGACCAGGCATCCTCGACTGACGGGATGAGGTCAATATCCTTCCAGGATACCCGGGCCAAGTTGATTAGAAAAGCCTGCTGGCAGAAGTGTTTTAGGGAGCGTTTGACAGGGTTGTAATGTTACCGCGAACCCATAGCGGATGCAGGCAATGAGGCAGTGATCGCTGAGATCCTGATAGAAAACAGCAGAGGTGTATTTGGAGGGCAGGTTGGTCAGGATAATATCTATGAGGGTGCCCATGTTTACGGATTTAGGTTTGTACCTGGTGGGTTCCTTGATCATTTGTGTGAGATTGAGGGCATCTAGCTTAGATTGTAGGACTGCCGGAGTGTTAAGCATATCCCAGTTTAGGTCACCTAACAGAACGAACTCTGAAGCTAGATGAGGGGCAATCAATTCATATATGGTGTCCAGGGCACAGCTGGGAGATTTCTGGAGAGATTCATTTTTTAAATTAGAAGCTCGAACTGTTTGGGCATATACCTGGAAAGTGTGATAGAACTTTGCAAGCTATCTCTGCGGTAGATTGCAACTCCCCCCCTTTGGAAGTTCTATCTTGATGGAAAATGTTGTATTTGGGTATGGAAATCTCATAATTTTTGGTGGCCTTCCTAAGCCAGGATTCAGACATGGCAAGGACATCGGGGTTGGTGGAGTGTGCTAAAGCAGTGCGTAAAACAAACTTAGGGAGGAGGCTTCTGATGTTAACACGCATGAAACCAATGCTTTTTCGATGACAGAAGTCAACAAATGAGAGTGCCTGGGGACACGGAGGGCCTGGGTTAGCCTCTACATCACCCAAGAAACAGAGGAGGAGTAGGATGAGGGTATGGCTAAAGGCTAGCAAAACTGGTCATCTAGTGCTTGGGGACAGAGAATAAAAGGAGCAGATTTCTGGCCGTGGTAGAATAGATTCAGTGCATAATGTGCAGACAGGGGTATGGTGGGGTGAGGGTACAGTGGAGGTAAGCCCAGGCACTGAGTGATGATAAGAGAAGTTGCATCTCTGGACACGCTGGTTATACAGGGTGAGGTCACCACATGTGTGGGAGGTGGGACATAGGAGGTATCTGAGGCATGCAGAGTGGGACTAAGGGCTCCGCAGTAAACTAGAACAATGATAACTATCCTAAACAACAGTATACAAGGCATATTGACATTTGAGAGAGACATAAAACGAGGCATAAAGCAATCACAGGTGTTGATTGGGAGCGCTAGCTAAGACAACAACGGGTAAGACAACAACAGATAATCAGTTAAGACAACAACAACAGGTAAAATGGTGATGAATGGGCAGAGAGGGTTGGTTAACTACACACAGGGCCTGAGTTCGGGGCTAGGGCCGACAGATAAACAAAAAATAAACAAAGTGGAGTACCGTGATAAATGAACAGTCGAGCAGGCATCAGCTATGTAGCCAAGTGATCATAGGGTCCAGTGAACATCAATAGATGGAACAGGGAAGCTGCAGGGTAGTCGTTACTACGCTAGCACCAAGGAGACACGGCGTTTAAAGTTAGCAGTCCGGAGTAAGGAGAAGCGTCTGCTCCGACATCTGCCGGTTGAGAGCACAGCGGATGGAATTACATCTGCAGACCAGTCGTGATGGTCCGGCAGGGCCCTGTGTCGACAAAGCGTCCGGGCCAGATGGTGAAAGAGGTATTGTAGTAATTTTGTTTGCTAGCCGGGAGATGCGCCTGACTCGTGGCTAACTGGTGCTAGCTTCGGGGCAGGGGCCATAGCCACTCGGTAGCAGCTAGCTAGCAGCGATGATCCGATGCAAAGGTCCAGAGTTTATGGCAAGTATCCGGTGGAGTAGTGGATTCTAGCCGTGTTGGGGGCATCAGCTGAGTCGTTGGGTGATCACAGAGTAGGCTGGGAGGTGGGGCTGGCTCAGGGCCAGCTTTGGGGCTGGGTCACTCGGTGGCAGCTAGCTAGCTGTGATGATCAGGAGTAATGGTCCAGGGTTTACGGCTGGAATCCGGCGTTGTCGTGGAGAAAAACAATCCGAGGCTGGCAGGTATTATCCAGGCTAAATAAACGGCTCATCAAGACTCTTGGAAGAATGTTCTATGGACAGATGGGTCCCATTACACCTGGCGAAAAACAAACATTCCACAGTAAGAACCTCATACCAACGGTCAAGTATGGTGGTGGTAGTGTGATGGTTTGGGGATGCTTTGCTGCCTCAGGATGACTTGCCTTCATAGAAGGAACCATGAATTGTGCTCTGTATCAGAGGATTCTACAGGAGAATGTCAGGCCATCCTGTGAGCTGAAACTGAAGTGCAGCTGGTTGGAGTCATTGCAGCTGAAGGTGGCACAACCAGATATTGAGTGTAAGAGGGCACTTACTCTTTCACAAAGGCATTGGGTGTTGACTACTTTGTTTATGAAATAAATGAAATAAGTATGTAATTGTTGTGTTATTTGTTCACTCAGTTTCCTTTTATCTAATATTAGGTTTTGGTTGAAGACCTGATAACGTTCAGTATCAAAAATATGCAAAAGTAGAGAAAATTGGAAAGGGGCAAATACTTTCTCGAAGCACTGTAGCTCTCTGGAGAATGTCAGGCAACATTTCACTGTATGTAGTCTCTGGAGAATGTCAGGCAACATTTCACTGTATGTAGTCTCTGGAGAATGTGAGGCAACATTTCACTGTATGTAGTCTCTGGAGAATGTCAGGCAACATTTCACTGTATATAGTTCTCTGGAGAATGTCAGGCAACATTTCACTGTATGTAGTCTCTGGAGAATGTCAGGCAACATTTCACTGTATGTAGTCTCTGGAGAATGTCAGGCAACATTTCACTGTATGTAGTCTCTGGAGATTGTCAGGCAACATTTCGCTGTATGTAGTCTCTGGAGAATGTCAGGCAACATTTCACTGTATGTAGTCTCTGGAGAATGTCAGGCAACATTTCGCTGTACCTTAATTTCATCATGATATTATGTTTTGCCAGCTGTCAATTAACACCCATCACTGTGCTAATCTTAGATCACACCACACGTTAGATGCGGACGGTTGGATTATAAATACATGTTTTTCAGTTGTTAGTCTTTGGAACCATGTAGAGCAGCAGGAGTACTAGCATCAGCATGTATTCAGTACTGTACTTGTCATGTCATGATGTGTCGTCGTGATATCTGAACTTGACATATGTGCATGTACCTCTGCTAACTCAGATCTTGGCATAAATCATGCATTGATGTCATTCGGATTTTTGCATAAATCATGCATTGGTGTCAACTGGAGATATGCATGAAAATCACCTAATTTCCTGGAAAACCTTTTGTATCGCAGATGACAAAGCTAAAAATGAGATTTGAAAAGTGAAACTTTGCGTTAGTACAAGCGCATGATGTCCAAAGTTAGGATTCATCCCTACAAAGTCACAGCACAAATCCCCTGTAAGGCTAGGGGTTCTTCTTGGGCCAGGTCCTGGTCAAAAGTAGTGCACTATAAAGTAAATAGGTGCAATTTGGGACGAAGACTGTCTCTCTCTCACCTTTACTCTTGAAGCGCTCCTCCCTAACTCTCTCTCACCTTTCCTCTTGAAGTGCTCCTCCCTAACTCTCTCTCACCTTTCCTCTTGAAGTTCTCCTCCCTAACTCTCTCTCACCTTTCCTCTTGAAGCGCTCCTCCCTAACTCTCTCTCACCTTTCCTCTTGAAGCGCTCCTCCCTAACTCTCTCTCACCTTTCCACTTGAAGCGCTCCTCCCTAACTCTCTCTCACCTTTCCTCTTGAAGCGCTCCTCCCTAACTCTCTCTCACCTTTTGTCTTGAAACTCTCTTCCCTAATTATCTCTCCTCTCAGAGGAAGCAGACGAGAGCCAGGATCATTCACAACTGCAACTCATTCCCAACTGCAACCTGGCAAAGATAAAGCAAAGCAGTGCGACACAAACAACACATGGGATAAACAAACGTACAGTCAATAAATAACACGATAGAAAAGTCTATATACAGTGTGTGCAAATGCAGTAAGATTAGGGAGGTAAGGCAATAAATAGTCCATAGTGGTGAAATAATTACAATTTAGCATTGCATTAACACTGGAGTGATAGATGTGCAGATGATGAATGTTCAAGTAGAGATACTGGGGTGCAACGGAGGAAAAAAAACAATATGGGGATGAGGTAGTTGGGTGGGCTATTTACAGGTGCAATGATCTGTAAGCTGCTCTGACAGCTGATGCTTAAAGTTAGTGTGGGAGATATGAGTCTCCAGCTTCAGTGATTTTTGCAATTCGTTCCAGTCATTGGCAGCAAAGAACTGGAAGGAAAGATGGCCAAAGTAGGAGTTGGCTTTGGGGATGACCAGTGAAATATACCTGCTGGAGCGCGTGCTATGGGTGGGTGCTGCTATGGTGACCAGTGAGCTGAGATATGGTGGGGCTTTACCTAGCAAAGACTTCTAGATGAACTGGAGCCAGTAGTTTTGCGACAAATAGGAAGCGAGGGCCAGCCAACGAGAGCATACAGGTCGCAGTGGTGGGTAGAGTATGGGGCTTTGGTGACAAAATGGATGGCACTGTGATAGACTGCATCCAGTTTGTTGAGTAGAGTGTTGTAGGCTATTTTGTAAATGACATCGCCGAAGTCAAGGATCGATGAGATATTCAGTTTTACGAGGGTTTGTTTGGCAGCGTGAGTGAAGGAGGCTTTGTTGCGAGATAGGAAGCCGATTCTAGATTTAATTTTGGATTGGAGATGCTTAATGTGAATCTGGAAGGAGAGTTTACAGTCTAACCAGACACCTAGGTATTTGTAGTTGTCCACATATTCTAAGTCTGAACCGAGTAGTGATGCTAGACGGGCGGGTGGGTGCGGGAAGCGATCGGTGGAAGAACATGCATTTAGTTTTACTTGCATTTAAGAGCAGTTGGAGGCCAAGGAAGGAGTGTTGTATGGTATTAAAGTTCATCTGGAGGTTTTTTAACACAGTCCAAAGAAGGGCTTGAAGTATACAGAATGGTGTCGTCTGCGTAGAGGTGGATCAGGGACTCACCAGCAGCAAGAGCGACATCATTGATGTATACAGAGAAAAGAGCCCGAGAACAGAACCCTGTTGCACCACCATAGAGACTGCCAGAGGTTCGGACAACAGGCCCTCCGATTTGACACACTGAACTGTATCTGAGAAATATTTGGTGAACCAAGCGAGAAACCAAGGTTGTTGAGTCTGCCAATAAGAATGTGGTGATTGACAGATTCGAAAGCCTTGGCCAGGTCAAAGAAGACGGTACTGTATTGTCATTTATCGATGGCGGTCATGATATCGTTTAGGACCTTGAGCGTAGCTGAGGTGCACCCATGACCAGCTCGGAAACCAGATTGCATAGCGGAGAAGGTACGGTGGGATTCGAAATGTTCGGTGATCTGTTTGTTAACTTGGCTTTCGAAGACTTTAGAAAAAGATAGATACAGGTCTGTAACAGTTTGGGTCTAGAGTCGTTCCCTTTGAAGAGGGGGATGACCGCAGCAGCTTTCTAATCTTTAGGGATCTCAGATGATACGAAAGAGAGGTTTAACAGGCTAGTAATAGGGGTTGCAGCAATTGCGGCAGATCATTTTAGAAAGAGAGGGTCCAGATTGTCTAGCCCAGCTGATTTGTAGGGGTCCAGATTTTGCAGCTATTTCAGAACATCAACTATATGGATTTGGGTGAAGGAGAAATGGTGGAGACTTGGGCAAGTTGCTGTGGGGGGTGCAGAGCTGGTGACTGGGGTAGGGGAAGCCAGGTGGAAAGCATGGCCAGCCTTAGAAAAATGCTTCTTGAAATTTGCGATTATCGTAGATTTATCAGTGATGACAGTGTTTCCTAGCCTCAGTGCAGTGGGCAGCTGGGAGGGGGTGTTCTTGTTCTCCATGGACTTTACAGTGTCCCAGAACTTTTTGGAGTTTGTTACTACAGGATGCAAATTTCTGTTTGAAAGAGCTAGCCTTTGCTTTCCTAACTGCCTGTGTATATTGGTTCATAACTTCCCTGAAAATATGCATATCGTGGGGGCTATTCGATACTGATGCAGTATGCCACAGGATGTTTTTGTGCTGGTCAAGAGCAGTCAGGTCTGGAGTGAACCAAGGGCTATATCCGTTCCTAGTTCTACATTTTTTGAATGGGGCATGCTTGTTTAATGGTGAGGAAAGCACTTTTAAAGAATGACCAGGCATCCTCTACTGACGGGATCAATCAATCAATCAATCAAATTTATTTTATATAGCCCTTCGTACATCAGCTGATATCTCAAAGTGCTGTACAGAAACCCAGCCTAAAACCCCAAACAGCAAGCAATGCAGGTGAAGAAGCACGGTGGCTAGGAAAAACTCCCTAGAAAGGCCAAAACCTAGGAAGAAACCTAGAGAGGAACCAGGCTATGTGGGGTGGCCAGTCCTCTTCTGGCTGTGCCGGGTGGAGATTATAACAAAACATGGTCAAGATGTTCAAATGTTCATAAATGACCAGCATGGTCGAATAATAATAAGGCAGAATAGTTGAAACTGGAGCAGCAACACAGTCAGGTGGACTGGGGACAGCAAGGAGTCATCATGTCAGGTATTCCTGGGGCATGGTCCTAGGGCTCAGGTCCTCCGAGAGAGAGAAAGAAAGAGAGAATTAGAGAGAGCATGAGGGATGAGGTCAATATCTTTCCAGGATACCCGGGCCAGGTCGATTAGAAAGGCCTGCTCGCAGAAGTGTTTTAGGGAGTGTTTGACAGTGATGAGGGGTGGTTGTTTGACCGTGGACCCATTACGGACGCAGGCTATGACGCAGGGATCACTGAGATCCTGGTTGAAGACAGCAGAGGTGTATTTAGAGGGCAGGTTGGTCAGGAATATCTATGAGGGTGCCAGATAATAAAAGGATCAAATTTCTGGGGGTGGTAGAATATATTCCAGGCATAATGTTCAGACAAGGGTATGGTAGGATGTGAGTACAGTGGAAGTAAACCTAGGCGTTGAGTGACGATGAGAGAGGTTTCATCTCTGGAGGCACCAGTTAATAAGCAGATTAAATTTAACCCAATCCCCCTGAATCCGAGAGGTGCGGGGGGCTGCCATAATTGACATCCACGCCGCACAGGGTTAACTGCCTTGCTCAAGGGCAGAACAATAGATTTTTACCTTGTCAGCACAGGGATTCAATCCAGCAACCTTTCGGTTACTGGCCCAACACTCTAACCACTAGGCTACCTACCAGCCCTGATGTCAACGAAACCAAGTTGTTGTTCGTTTTAATAATGCATTCTGTTTGTGTTTTTAAATTTCCGACCAAGGAACTGTAGGAGTATTTCCATTCAATTAATATTCAATAGTTAATACCTTTAAAAAAAACGTATTTTTTTATTCTGTTCAATATATAAGTATAAGTATATTTCCTGTTCTTCTCTATGTTGTATTCTCTGTTGTCCCTCTGGAGACTACTCATTTTCACAGACTCATTGTCATATCAAGTATTATAATACAATAAGAACCACAAAAATCTACTCTTTAAACATGTTTATAACTTCTGAAAGTGGGTCATTGTTGTTCGTTAGGAGGGGGGATTATTTTCAGTATGGGCATCTCCAGGTAGGTGTTTGTTCCCCTGTGTGTGTGTGTCTCTCTCTACCCCCCTCCCCATTGCCAAAGCAAGGGAAACAGATAATAAACAACAGTGAAATAAACAAAACATTTACAGTAAATATTACACTCACAAAAGTTCAAAAATAATAAAGGCATTTCAAATATCATATATAACACATTATGTCTATATACAGTGTTGTAATGATGTGCAAATAGTACAGAAAGGAAAATAAATAAACATATAGGTTGTATTTACAATGGTGTTTCTTCTTCACTGGTTGCCCTTTTCTTGTGGCAACAGGTCACAAATCTTGCTGCTGTGATGTCACACAGTGGTATTTCAACCACTAGATACGTGAGTTTATCAAAATTGAATTTGTTTTTTGAATTCTTTGTGGGTCTATGTAATCTGAGGGAAATAGACTACTGTTCAAAAGTTTTGGGTCACTTACAAATGTCCTTGTTTTTGAAAGAAAAGCACATTTTTTGTACTTTAAAAGAAATTAAAATTGATTAGAAATACAATGTAGACATTGTTAATGTTGTAAATGCCTATTGCAGCTTGAAACGGCTGATTTTTAATGTAATATCTACACAGGCGTACAGAGGCCCATTATCAGCAACTTTTGAACGGTAGTGAATGTGTCTCTTATATGATCATATATTTGGCAGGAGGTTAGGAAGTGCAGCTCAGTTTCCACCTCATTTTGTGGGCAGTGTGAACGTAGCATGTCTTCTCTTGAGAGCCAGGTCTGCCTTCTGCAGCCTTTCTCAATAGCAAGGCTATGCTCACTGAGTCTGTACATAGTCAAAGATTATCTTAATTCTGGGCCAGTCACAGTGGTCAGGTGTTCTGTCACTGTGTACCGTCTGTTCAGGGCCAAATAGCTTTCTAGTTTGCTCAGTTTAATTAGTAAATTCTTTCCAATGTGTCAAGTAATTCTGTCTCGTCTTGTCGTCTTATTTCGTTAACCAAAGAACAACCAGAAAAGACAGTAGCCACCCACACGTTGTTGAATACAATAGTTGCATTTTGTTTGGTTCTAAATAAACAGAGTAAAAACTCACGAACGATTAGTAAAGCTCAAACCAAGTTTATTCACTCCCTGGGTCACACAGCTGCATAAGGCAAAGACATGTTCCAACCAGCACGAGCATATACTGTATACCCCACTTTAGATGGAGTCTCCTCCCTTCCTCTAAACATCACATCTTTATTGCTGGGCAAGTGATGTGTGTAATAAACTGTTCATTCTCCCTTAATGTGACCTGACCTGGGCCCCCATTCCTCACTAATCCACAGCCCCCCACCCTTATCAGTGACCATAACCATGTGATGGCCTTTCCCTTACTCAGTAACATTCCAAGCCGCTGGCTCATATCCAACCTTAATTGACCCCACCACATACATTCCTCCAACAGATAACCATTCACTTCTGGTGTAGCAAGTATTTCAAATTACAACCCAAACCCTTCCATAGGATACCTGATGTCTAACAATAACATGTTCTGACAAAATGTCCCCTCTCTCCCTCAGTACCATGAACAAGGATATTTCATATTTCAAGTTTAGAAGATTTAGAAGTACATTATCATTTTTAATAAGTATTTTTGGGGGAGGAAGGCACTACATGTATGCCTAAACTCATTTAGGTAATTCATCGCATCTTTTCCAGAGCAACTGACAATAAGTGCAACCACATATCACCATCATTGCAAGTACAGTAAAACCTTTAAAATAGACAGTATCGGTGTAATCAGTGCGAACAAAAAGAACAATTTAGGCATCCATCTTGATTTATCCACTGAGAAAGTGATGTACATACTGTAGCATCAGCAGTTATGGCCCAAATGATGTACGGATAGAAATACGGTATATTCCCCCATGCATTAAAACAATGAAATACATTTCTACCTTTGTGATCCCTGCCCGCAACATATACAGATGCTGGATCAAATGGGAATAATCCAAATGAACATAAACAAACTTAACCCCATGCTTTCGTGAGCTCTAGGAGGAAATGCATTGACATGCGTTCTACAAGTTAAGAATAGCTTCTCACTGCATGTCACTGAGGGGATACAACAAGTAGTTATGATTTGTGAAAAGAGCAAAAAGATAACCCCAATCAAGAAAGACCCTTTCAAATAATGGCCTACTTCAATGACTGATATGTGGATGTTTCCACTACTAGTTGAATGCACTGACTATTAGTTGCTCTGGATAAGAGCATCTGTTAAATGACTAAAATGTCAAATGTAATTACGAAAAAAGCGGACATTCAATGTGGTGGCCAGGGGACATTTCAGTGCCATCTGAGCAGCAAGCCAAATGATTAGCATGCCAAGTTGCACACTATACCAGAGAGCTTCATTAACTAAATGAGGTGAAAAATTCTCCATTTGCTAAAACCTCTAATTAATTTTAATAACCCAGCGGTTTTGTCATGGGCTGCATCCCAAATAGCACTACGCAGACAGAGAAAGCAAGACGTCCCACTCCCTCATTTTTTATAATCAGGGCGAGGCCATTCCGGTCTACTTATTGGCTCTGCCCTACTGAGGGGGCGCCCCAGAGCGAAACATCTCACTGGCAATTTTTTTCTGGTCAGGCAGGGTGGGTGTGGCGAGCGGGGAGGGAGGGACAATAAGTAGACCAGAGCCAGCAATTCCCTCCTTCTCGTGAACATGCCAGATATTATGGAGTTACATTGGACTCATGCGGAAAAGCATGCTCACACGAGAGAGGAAACGTCTACTTACACAGACAGGAACATTGAATATTCTTTACAATGGTAAACGGCTTGAGTGAACTATCTTAATTTATCCACCATCTTTGGCACCCATTCCATACATAGTCTAGACTATGAAGGAGATAGAGCACCATTTGGGAAGCAGACCCTGATAATGATGTCCAACCTCATGTTAGTAATCCCAGTATTTGGGGGAGAGCTCAATCAACTGGTCCAATGAAACCTTGAGAGCTCCTCACTCGATTTGCATAATCACTCAAACACAATTACCTACTTACAAGAAAACATACACGCACGCACGCACACGCACACATGACACACACACACACACGCACACATGACACACATGACACACACACACGCACACACACACACACACACTAGAAAATAAAGTATCCTAAAGCCTGCACAGTGTGCCAGTCTGATATACCGTCAGAGCTCATTTCATCTAGAGTGTAGTTGCCCTGAGGCGTAAACACAGTCAACAGCCTTCCTTAGCTCAGCCCTCCTAAGGCCTAGTGTTGCATATCTCCATCCTCTTCCATTCTGACCCACAGTGCCCAGGGACAGGCCTACATCCCCAGCAGCAGCCTCTCTGCCAGGGCACAGCAGTCCAACAGCAGACTTGGGTAATATTGGGGCAACCCAGAGGGGGCTGACGTTACCACATGGCTTGTTTACTATCATCCTCTCATGGCTACGAGGAAGGGTCTGCTACAGTCAGCCTGACGGCCAGGACAGGGCGAGTCAGGACAAGGCAGGGCAAGACAGACCATGGCAGGGTATGGCAGAGCAGGACAGGACACAGGTTTACATATATTGTCATGGGTCTTGTCCTGAAGGCAGAACTAAGTGATTTCCCCTTTAATGTTTTTATTTTTATATTTTATTTCACCTTTATTTAACCAGGTAGGCAAGTTGAGAACAAGTTCTCATTTACAATTGCGACCTGGCCAAGATAAAGCAAAGCAGTTCGACACATACAACAACACAGAGTTACACATGGAGTAAAACAAACATACAGTCAATAATACAGTAGAAAAATGAGTCTATATACAATGTGAGCAAATTAGGTGAGATAAGGGAGGTAAAGGCAAAAAAAGGCCATGGTGGCGAAGTAAATACAATATAGCAATTAAAAAATAAAATAAAAAATAAACACTGGAATGGTAGATTTGCAGTGGAAGAATGTGCAAAGTAGAGATAGAAATAATGGGGTCCAAAGGAGCAAAATAAATAAATAATACAGTAGGGAAAGAGGTAGTTGTTTGGGCTAAATTATAGGTGGGCTATGTACAGGTGCAGTAATCTGTGAGCTCCTCTGACAGCTGGTGCTTAAAGTTGGTGAGGGGGATAAGTGTTTCCAGTTTCAGAGTTTTTTGTAGTTCGTTCCAGTCATTGGCAGCAGAGAACTGGAAGGCGAGGCGGCCAAAGTAAGAATTGGTTTTGGGAGTGACCAGAGAAATATACCTGCTGGAGCGCGTGCTACAGGTGGGTGCTGCTATGGTGACCAGCGAGGTGAGATAAGGGGGGACTTTACCTAGCAGGGTCTTGTAGATGGCCTACAAGGGTCTTGTAGATGGCCTGGAGCGAGTATGAAGCGAGGGCCAGCCAACGAGAGCATGCAGGTCGCAGTGGTGGGTAGTATATGGGGCTTTGGTGACAAAACAGATGGCACTGTGATAGACTGCATCCAATTTATTGAGTAGGGTATTGGAGGATATTTTGTAAATGACATCGCCGAAGTCGAGGATCGGTAGGATGGTCAGTTTTACAAGGGTATGTTTGGCAGCATGAGTGAAGGAGGCTTTGTTGCGAAATAGGAAGCCAATTCTAGATTTAACTTTGGATTGGAGATGTTTGATGTGAGTCTGGAAGGAGAGTTTACAGTCTAACCAGACACCTAGGTATTTGTAGTTGTCCACATATTCTAAGACAGAACCATCCAGAGTAGTGATGTTGGACGGGCGGGCAGGTGCAGGCAGCGATCGGTTGAAGAGCATGCATTTAGTTTTACTTGTATTTAAGAGCAATTGGAGGCCACAGAAGGAGAGTTGTATTGCATTGAAGCTCGTCTGGAAGGTTGTTAACATTGAGTCCAAAGAAGGGCCAGAAGTATACAGAATGGTGTCGTCTGCGTAGAGGTGGATCAGAGACTCACCAGCAGCAAGAGCAACATCATTGATGTATACAGAGAAGAGAGTCGGTCCAAGAATTGAACCCTGTGGCACCCCCTTAGAGACTGCCAGAGGCCCGGACAACAGGCCCTCCGATTTGACACACTGAACTCTATCTGAGAAATAGTTGGTGAACCAGGCGAGGCAATCATTTGAGAAACCAAGGTTGTTGAGTCTGCCGATGAGGATGTGGTGATTGACAGAGTCGAAAGCCTTGTCCAGGTCAATGAATATGGGTGCACAGTATTGTTTCTTATCGATGGTGGTTAAGATATCGTTTAGGACCTTGAGCGTGGCTGAGGTGCACCCATGACCAGCTCTGAAACCAGATTGCATAGCGGAGAAGGTATGGTGGGATTCGAAATGGTCAGTAATCTGTTTGTTGACTTGGCTTTCGAAGACCTTAGAAAGGATATATGTCTGTAGCAGTTTGGGTCAAGAGTGTCCCCCCCCCTTTCCAATCTTTGGGAATCTCAGAAGACATGAAAGAGAGGTTGAACAGGCTAGTAATAGGGGTTGCAATAATTTCGGCAGATAATTTTAGAAAGAAAGGGTCCAGATTGTCTAGCCCGGCTGATTTGTAGGGGTCCAGATTTTGCAGCTCTTTCAGAACATCAGCTAACTGGATTTGGGAGAAGGAGAAATGGGGAAGGCTTGGGCGAGTTGCTGTGGAGGGTGCAGTGCTGTTGACCGGGGTAGGGGTAGCCAGGTGGAAAGCATGGCCAGCCGTATAAAAATGCTTATTGAAATTCTCAATTATAGTGGATTTATCGGTAGTGACAGTGTTTCCTATCCTCAGTGCAGTGGGCAGCTGGGAGGAGGTATTCTTATTCTCCAAGGACTTTACAGTGTCCCAGAACTTTTTTGAGTTTGTGTTGCAGGAAGCACATTTCTGCTTGAAAAAGCTAGCCTTGGCTTTTCTAACTGCCTGTGTGTATTGGTTTCTAGCTTCCCTGAAAAGTTGCATATCACGGGGGCTGTTTGATGCTAATGCAGAACGCCATAGGATGTTTTTGTGTTGGTTAAGGGCAGTCAGGTCTGGAGAGAACCAGGAGCTATACCTGTTCCTGGTTCTAAATGTCTTGAATGGGGCATGCTTATTTAAATGGGGCATGCTTATTTATTTAAAAAAACAAACAACAAGCATCCTCTACTGACGGGATGAGGTCAATGTCCTTTCAGGATACCCCGGCCAGGTCGATTAGAAAGGCCTGCTCGCTGAAGTGTTTGAGGGAGCGTTTGACAGTGATGAGTGGAGGTCGTTTGACCGCTGACCCATTACGGATGCAGGCAATGAGGCAGTGATCGCTGAGATCTTGGTTGAAAACAGCAGAGGTGTATTTAGAGGGCAAGTTGGTTAGGATGATATCTATGAGGGTGCCCGTGTTTACGACTTTTGGGTGGTACCTGGTAGGTTCATTGATCATTTGTGTGAGATTGAGGGCATCAAGCTTAGATTGTAGGATAGCTGGGATTTTAATAATGTTCCAGTTTAGTTTAGATAGGCGGTGGTGGAAAAAGTATCCAATTATCATTCTTGGGTACAAGTAAAGATAACTTAATTGAGAACAACAAGTAAAAGTCACCCAGTAAAATTCTACTTGAGAAAAAGTCGAAAAGAATTTGGTTTAAAATATACTTAAATATCAAAAGTAAATGTTATTACTCATATATACTTAAGTATCAAACGTAAAAGTAAAAGTGTAAATCATTTTAAATGTCTTATATTAAGCTAACCAGATGGCACAATTTTCTTATTTTACGGATAGCCAGAGGCACACACCAACATTTCAACATAATTTACAAACGAAGCATGTGTGTTTAGTGAGTCAGACAGATTAAAAAAAATGTCAAATGTAACATTTATTTAACTATGAAAGTCAGTTAAGAACAAATTGTCGTTTACAATGACGGCCTACCGGGGAACAGTGGGTTGTCTTGTTCAAGGGCAGAACGACAGATTTTTACCTTGTCAAAGGCAGTAGGAATGAACTGTTATCTGTTGATAAGTGCATGAATTAGAGCACTTTCCTGCCCTGCTAAGCATTGAAAAAGTAATGAGTACTTTTCAGTGTCAAGGAAAATGTATGGAGTAAAAAGTAATGAGTACTTTTCAGTGTCAAGGAAAATGTATGGAGTAAAAAGTAATGAGTACTTTTCAGTGTCAAGGAAAATGTATGGAGTAAAAAGTAATGAGTACTTTTCAGTGTCAAGGAAAATGTATGGAGTAAAAAGTAATGAGTACTTTTCAGTGTCAAGGAAAATGTATGGAGTAAAAAGTAATGAGTACTTTTCAGTGTCAAGGAAAATGTATGGAGTAAAAAGTAATGAGTACTTTTCAGTGTCAAGGAAAATGTATGGAGTAAAAAGTAATGAGTACTTTTCAGTGTCAAGGAAAATGTATGGAGTAAAAAGTAATGAGTACTTTTCAGTGTCAAGGAAAATGTATGGAGTAAAAAGTACATTATTTTCTTTATGAATGTAATAATCCCCAGTTTACAATTGGCTCATTCATCCCCCTCCTCTCCTCTGTAACTATTCCCCAGGTCGTTGCTGCAAATGACAACGTGTTCTCAGTCAACTTACCTTGTAAAATAACAAATAAACAAATAAATAAATAAATAAAATGTAGTGTAATAAAAGGAAAAGTAGTAAAAAATATATATAAATAGTAAAGTAAATTACAACTACTTAAGTAGCACTTTAAGTATACAGTTGAAGTCGGAAGTCAGTAAAACTCGTTTTTCAACCACTCCACAAATTTCTTGTAAACAAACTATAGTTTGGACATCTACTTTGTGCATGACAAGTAATTTTTCCAACAATTGTTTACAGACAGATTATTTCACTTATAATTCACTGTATCACAATTTCAGTGGGTCAGAAGTTTACATACAATAAGTTGACTGTGCCTTTAAACAGTTTGGAAAATTCCTGAAAATTATGTCATGGCTTTAGAAGCTTCTGATAGGCTAATTGACGTCATCTGAGACGAGGTGTACCTGTGGATGTATTTCAAGGCCTACCGTCAAACTAAGTGCCTCTTTGCTTGACATCATCATCAAATCAGAAACCTTTCAATATATAAATGTAAACATTATTCTTAAACCATTTAAATATAATACATAGAAATGTTGTGGGACTATAGTAGATTTTTTTTAGATTGAGTATTTATTGGGCTATTATGTTAGTACTATATTATGTATGTTTGTAACAGTGTGTTACATGTAAAAATGTGTTCGTATTATAAATTGTATTTTAATGTTTAAGGACTCTTGGAAGATTAGTCCAAATGGGGACTAAAAGAGATCCGAATCAAATCAAATCAAATCATATCAAATCATGGGAAAATCAAAAGAAATCAGCCCCCAAAAAAATGGTAGAC
Source organism: Oncorhynchus mykiss (assembly GCF_013265735.2). NCBI lineage: Eukaryota > Metazoa > Chordata > Actinopteri > Salmoniformes > Salmonidae > Oncorhynchus > Oncorhynchus mykiss. The sequence continues at coordinate 34,047,518 of NC_048589.1, forward strand.
CTCCACAAGTTTGGTTCATCCTTGGGAGCAATTTCCAAACACCTGAAGGTACCACGTTCACCTGTACAAACAATAGTGCACAAGTGTAAACACCATGGGACCACGCAGCCGTCATATTGCTCAGGAAAGAGACTAATTCTGTCTCCTAGAGAACTAAAAAAGTGTGTGTGAGCAAGGAGGCCTACAAACCTGACTCAGTTACAAGAGGAATGGACCAAAATTCACCCAACTTATTGTGGGAAGCTTGTGGAAGGCTACCTGAAACGTTTGACCTAAGTTAACAATTTAAAGGCAATGCTACCAAATACTAATTGAGTGTATGTAAACTTCTGACCCACTGGGAATGTGATGAAAGAAATAAAAGCTGAAATAAATCACTCTCTCCTATTATTCTGACATTTCACATTCTTAAAATAAATTGGTGATCCTAACTGACCTAAGACAGGGAATTGTTACTAGGATTAAATATCAGGAATTGTGAAAAACTGAGTTTAAATGTATTTGGCTAAGGTGTATGTAAACTTCTGACTTCAACTGTATTTACTTAAGTACTTTACACCACTCTAGCTAGATAGGCCAAATGCAAAGTCAAAATTGTCTATATTGTAAAAATGCATGAAAAAAAAAAAGAGCTTTTGGGTCTTAATTTAAGGTTAGGCATTAGGGTTAGCAGTGTGGTTAATGTTAGGGTTAAGGTTTAAAAACAGATTGTATTACTTTATGGCTGTGCCAGCTAGTGACCACTCTGCAGAGCTGCCTCCAGAACAAGATTCATGCAGGCAGGACAGGACAGAGGGGTAGACTGAGGTGAGGCTAGGCCTAGTTCTCTGTGTGTGTGTGTGTGTGTGTGTGTGTGTGTGTGGGTGTGTGTGTGTGTGTGTGTGTGTGTGTGTGTGTGTGTGTGTGTGTATGCGTGCGTGTGTGCACGCTTGTGTGTTTAGGGCTAGGGTAAAGAATGTGAGGAAGAACAGAAGAAAGGGTTGATCACCTGCTGTTTTGGTGTTGAAGCCTTGTGAGGATTTGTCAGTGAGTGGGTAACGTGCCTCTGCATCTGTTCTATGGGCCAACGTGCAATCACCGGAGAATAAACTGGGTGAGCTCCGTTCGAGACTATCCTACCAACTGGACATTAAAAACTGTAATTTCGTATGTTTCACCGAGTCGTGGCTGAACGACGACATGGAGAATATACAGTTGGCTGGGTTTTCCATACAGGACAAAACAGTTACGTCCGGTAAGACGAGGGGTGGTGATCCGGTAAGACGAGGGGTGGTGATCCGGTAAGACGAGGGGTGGTGGTGTGTGTTTATTTGTCAATAGCAGCTGGTGCGCAATGCCTAATATTAAGGAAGACTCAAGATATTCCTCGCCTGAGGTAGAGCACCTCATGAGTACCCATCAATATCTACCAAGAGAGTTTTCATCTATTTTTTCGTAGCAGTCTATTTACCACTACAAACCAATCCTGGCACTAAGACCACACTCAACGAGCTGTATAAGGCCATAAGCAAACAAGAAAATGCTCATCCAGAAGCTGCGCTCCTAGTGGCTGGAGACTTTAATGCAGGCAAACTTAAATATGTTTTACCTAATTTGTACCAGTATGTCACATTTGCAAACAGAGGGAAAAAAAACTCTAGACCATCTTTACTCCACACAGACAGATGCATACAAAGCTCTCCCTTGCACTCCATTTGGAAAATCTGACCATAATTCTATCCTCTTGATTCCTGCTTATTATCAAAAACTAAAGCAGGAAGTACCGGTGACTCACCCAATACGGAAATGATCAGATGACGCGGATGCTAAGCTACAGGAGTGTTTTGCTAACACAGACTGGAATATGTTCAGGGATTCATCCAATGGCATTGAGGAGTATAGCACTTCAGTCACCGGCTTCATCAATAAGTGCATCAGCGACATTGTCCCCACAGTGACCATATGTACATATTACAACCAGAAGCCATGGATTATAGGCAACATCCGCACTGAGCTAAAGTCTAGAGCTACCACTTTCACGGAGCAGGACACTAATCCTGAAGATTATAAGAAATCCCGCAATGCCCTCCGACGAACTATCAAACAGGCAAAGCGTCAATACAGAACTAAGATTGAATCCTACTACACCGGCTCTGATGCTCGTCGGATGTGGCAGGGCTTGCAAACAATTACGGACTACAAAGGGAAACCCAGACGCGAGCTGCCCCGTGACGCAAGCCTACCAGATGGGCTAAATGCCTTTAATGCTTGCTTCGAGGAAAGCAGCACTGAAGCATGCATGAGAGCACCAACTGTTCCGGACGACTGTGTGATCACGTTTTCCATCGCCGATGTGAGAAAGACCTTTAATTAACAGGTCAACATTTACGAGGCCTCAGGGCCAGAGGGATTACCAGGACATGTACTCAGAGCATGCGCTGACCAACTGGCAAGTGTCTTCACTGACATTTTAAACCTCTCCCTGACCGAGTCTGTAATATCTACATGTTTTAAGCAGACCACCATAGTCCCTGTGCCCAAGAAAGCGAATGTAACTTGCCTAAATGACTATGGCCCCGTAACACTCACATTGGTAGCCATGAAGTGCTTTGAAAGGCTGGTCATGGCTCACATCCACATCATCATCCCGGAAACCCTAGAACCACTTCAATTCGCAAACCGCCCCAACAGATCCACAGATGATGCAATCCCAATCGCAATCTCCACCATGCCATTTCCCACCTGGACAAAAGGAACACCTATGTGAGAATGCTGCTCATTGACTACAGCTCAGTATTCAACACCATAGTGCCCACAAAGCTCATCACTAAGCTAAGGACACTGGGACTAAACACCTCCCTCTGCAACTGGATCCTGGAATTCCTGATGGGCCGCCCCCAGTTGGTAAGAGAAGGTAACAACACATCCACCACGCTGATCCTCAACATGGGGGCCACTCTGAGGTGCGTGCTTAGTCCCCTCCTGTACTCCCTGTTCACCCACGACTGCATGGCCCAGCATGACACCAACACCATCATTAAGTTTGCCAACAAAACAACAGTGGTAGGCCTGATCACCAACAACGATGAGACAGCCTATAGGGAGGAGGTCAGAGACCTGGCTGTGTGGTGCCACGATAACAACCTCTCCCTCAATGTGATCAAGACAAAGGAGCTGATCGTGGACTACAGGAAAAGGCGGGCCGAACAGGTCCCCATTAACATCTCCTTGGTGTCCACTTCACCAACAAACTATTGTGGTCCAAACACACCATGACAGCTGCGAAGAGGGCACAACAATGCCTTTTCCCCCTCAGGAGACTGAAAATATTTGGCATGGGTCCCCAGATACTCAAAACGTTCTACAGCTGCACTATCTAGAGAATCCTGATCATTTGCATCACCACCTGGAATGGCAACTGCTCGGCAGAAGATAGTGTAAAAAACTGTCAAAGACTCCAGTCATCCAGGTCATAGATGGTTCTCTCTGCTACCGCATGGCAACCGGTACCGGAGCGCCAAGTCTAGGTCCAAAAGGCTCCTTAACAGCTTCTAGCCCCAAGCCATAACACTTCTGAACAAATAATCAAATGGTCACCAACTATTTACATTGACACCTCCCTCCCTTTCGTTTTACACTGCTATTACTCACAGTTATTCATCATTACCCCTACTTACATGTACAAACTACCTCGACTAACATTGACTCGGTACCGGCACCCCCTGTATATAGCCTCATTATTGTTATTTTATTATGTTTTATAATTTTTAAAAAACATATTTCCGTAATACTATTTCTTGAACTGCATAGTTGGTTAAGGTCTTGTAAGTAAGCATTTCACGGTAAGGTCTACACTTGTTGTATTCGGTGCATGTGACAAATAAAATGTGACTTGCTTTGATGTAAATCAAATCTGAGAGTGCAAAGGTGTGTTTGTCTTTTACTTGTAATGACTGTGATATGTGATTGTCTTAATTACCTTAGTGGAATGCACTAACTGTAAGTGACTGGATAAGAAGGACCTAAATGTACCTGTTCGGTCTCTTTCCCAACATGATGTGTTTTCCCTAGGATTCTTTTCATCAGCGGTGGCAAAGTTAGCGTAGTGGGGTGGGGGTTGTGTTAGTGGACGTGGCCAATGTCACAGTCTCCGAGACAACATTTTTATAAGCCCTCCTCTTTGCTGCAGAGACAAGATATTGTTGTTTTAAAGCTAATTTCATACAATTCTACACATTTTCCCATGGCTTATGCAGTGTTCTTATGCTAGCTCAGTGATTCAAACATTATAACTAAATCAATCATGCCATTACTTTTTAAAATTTTAGATATCTGTCTAGTTTTTATTTTGGTGATTGTTACTGTAGTTCTCAAAGATGTCTTAGCTCCATTATCTTTAAATAATTGAATATAGGGGAGACACTGAATATCAATAAAGGCTAGATTTAGAGATTTAGGCTAGATTTATAGAAAATAAATGTCAAATAAGAATGCAGTCATTCGTGAGATAAATACTTTTGATGGAGTTGTGCTTGTAATCATGATTTCTTCATTTCAGATGTGTTTGTGTGAGACAGAGACAAAGACAGAGCTAGAAAGAGAGAGTTAAAGAGAGAGAGAGAGAGAGAGAGAGAGAGACGGATGGACAGACGGACAGATAGATAGATAGATAGATAGATAGATAGATAGGAGAGAGAGAGGACGACTCTCTACTAAAACAGACTGGGATTTCAGATTAGGTTCTAATTAGTGTCTCAGCTGGAGTGAAATTGAACAGAGACACACAGAGTCTGAGACCAGGATTCACACACACTCCCTCTCTTTTACCCAATATCAATAAAGGCTGGATTTAGAGAATAGAAATGTCAACACGAATGTAGTCATTCGTGAGAGTAATAATATTGATGAGGATGTGCTTGTACTCATGATTTTTTCATTTCAGACGGGTGTGTATCAGACAGACAGACAGACAGACAGACAGACAGACAGACAGACAGACAGACAGACAGACAGACAGACAGACAGACAGACAATAACTCTACTAAAACAGACTGGGATTTAAGATTATGTTCTAATTAGTGTCTCAGCTGGAGTGAAATTGAACAGAGACACACAGATCACACAGACCAGGATTCACACACACTCCCTGCCTGGGTATCTCTGAATAAGACATAGAGTTCAATTTTCATCAACTTCCGGATGGAAGACAAATGATTTTGAATATACAATCCATTTTGGAGGTCGGCTATACATATACTGATGGGTCAGATTGCTCAAATGGCTTGGGTTGGGGCATAGTGTTGCTGGCAATTCCAGGGTGGTGGGTTTAATGCCTGCATGGGTCCCATCTACTGTCTGTTTTGACAGTGCCTTCAGTCACTTTGAATAAATGCTCATTTTATTATCAGAATTTGTCTGGTACTGTCATGGTTCCACCTGTCACCAGAGGGCGGCAGAGACCATCCTAGAGACATTAACGACACGGAGGTGTGTCCAATTTTACTCATTATGATTTCCCTGTTAAAAGAGGTGTGTTTTCCATTGTCCTTTGCAGAAGTGTGAATTGTTTACCGTGTGCAGTCGGTTCCTGAGTGAGTGGTTTCCTGAAGTCCATGATCATCTCCTTTGATTTGTTGACGTTGAGTGAGAGGTTATTTTCCTGACACCTCACTCCCAGAGCCCTCACCTCCTCCCTGTAGGCTGTCTCATCATTGTTGGTATTCAAGCCTACTTGTTTTTTGTTTTTTTTAGGTGTACTGTGATCCTGCTGCTACCGTTTCTCAGGAAAGTATTGTGTTTCTCCTTAACCAATGATTCCTCATCTGGTCTCTTCTCTGTATCTGGGTCCAACCGTACCACCTCACAGGAACAAACCCCTGCAAAGCCTGGGGTCCCCAAGACCAGAACTAAAATTCTCTGCCTTGTGTGAAGGTCTGGTTGTGACTGTGAGACTCAAGACAACACCATCTTTGTTGGTCCATTATATGTAGGATACAACAGAAATGTGTTAGTTTTTGCTGTCAGAGTAGCCAGTCCAACCACCCAACTTTTAAGTCACCTGTAGATGCAGGAGATGTCTCTGACCAAGTCAATCATGTCACAGCACAGCTCGTAGGTCTGCATGTCCACAAGACTGTCTGAAGCGATATAGATCTTGCTGACCGCGTCAAACAGAATGGCCTTCTCTATGCCCGAGTTCTGAAGGGACAAACATTTTGGAAACCACATCATAGAGTAAAAGGATTAGAAGGTGCAGGTTGGCGTGCTATTGTCTCTGAATCAGAATACCAGCCGTCATTTTCTGTACATTTCCAGATGATTCTACATGTTGAAATGCCACTGTTCGTCACTACGTATCAGTTGATTGCTAGCACACCACGGCCCCCCTCTGCTTATAACCGTTGGTCGGATCTCTCCATGACGTGGTCAGAGACATCTCCTGCATGCATCTACAGGTGACTTAGAAATTGTGTGGTTGGACTGGCTACTCTGACCACAAAAACAAACACATTTCTGTTGTTCTGCTCTGATTAAAAGGATGGCAGCTCACTTCACATTATACAGGATCAATGTTGTACACATCAATTATTACATTTGCCCTGTCAGTCTAACAGAGTCAACACAAGTTCACTGACTTACTATATCTGAGATGGAATATTTTGCCAAAAGACTGAACAAACAAATTGGACCTCAGACCAGGAAGGGGATAAACAATATTCATCATTTAGACCAGTGATTCCAAACCTTTTTCGGTTACTGTACCAACAACTGAATTTTGCTCTGCCAGGAGTACCCCTGAAGTACCCCCTTGTGCATTTTACTAGTAAGTCCATAGTCTCATCTGGTAAATTCAATTGATTGGAGATGATTGGGAAAGGCTCACACCCGTCTATATAAGGTCCCACAGTTGACAGTGCATGTCAGAGCAAAAACCAAGCCATGAGAGTGAAGGAATTGTCCGTAGAGCTCTGAGACAGGACTGTGTTGAAGCACAGATCTGGGGAAGGGTACCAAACAATTTCTGCAGCATTGAAGGTCCCCAAGAACACAGTAGCCTCCATCATTCTTAAATGGAAGAAGTTTGGAAACACCAAGACTCTTCCTAGAGCTGGCCGCCCGGTCAAACAGACTAATCAAGGGAGAAGAGCCTTGGTCAGGAAGATGACCAAAAACCTGATGGTCACTCTGACAAAGCTTCAGTTCTTCTGTGGAGATTGGAGAACCTTCCAGAAGGACAACCACCTCTGCAGTACTCCACCAATCAGGCCTTTATGGTAGAGTGGCCAGACAGAAGCCACTCCTCAGTAAAAGGCACATGACAGCCTGCTTGGAGTTTGCCAAAAGGCACCTGGAAAACTCAGACCATGAGAAACAAGATTCTCTGGTCGGACGAAACCAAGATTGAACTTTTTGGCCTGAATGCCAAGCATCACGTCTGGACGAAACCTGGCACCATCCCTACAGTGAAGCATGGTGGTGGCGGCATCATGCTATTGGGGTGATTTTCAGCAGCAGCGACTGGAGACGAGTCATGATCGAGGGAAAGATGAACTCAGGATCTCAGACTGGGGCGAAGGTTCACCTTCCAACAGGATAACGACACTAAGCACACAGCCAAAACAACGCAAGTCTCTGAATGTTCTTGAGTGGCCCAGCAGGAGCCTGGACTTGAACCCTGATCTAAAATCTCTGGAGAGACTTGAAAATAGCCATGCAGCGGTGCTCCCCCTCCAACCTGACAGAGCCTGAGAGAATCTGCAGAGAAGAATGGAAGAAATTCCCACAAAAGGGTGTGCCAAGCTTCTAGCATCATACCCAAGAAAACTTAAGGCTTTAATCACTACCAAAGGTGCTTCAACAAAGTACTGAGTAAAGGGTCTGAATAGTTAGATTTGAAAAAAAAAAACTGTTTTGCTTTGTCATTATGGGGAATTGTGTGTAGATTGAGGAGGAAAAACTGTTAATCAATTTTAGACTAGGGCTGTAGTAACGTAACAAAATGTGGAAAAAGTCAAGGGGTCTGAATACTTTCTGAATGCACTGTATGTGGTGTGTAGACCAATACAAGTTTCCATGTAAAGTCCAGAGATTAAAGGGATCTCATACTGTGTACTTATTTATTTATGAACATACATATTTATGAACATACTAATGAGATACAACAAACACTTTGCTAATTACATTGGTGAAGGCTTTCAAACGTTTTCTCCTCTCAATATTCTAGGCAGATTAATAAGTATAAAAGCTCATTTAAATGTTTTTATTGTAAAGTTTAACCTTGATATTAATAATTATTTCATCTGTAAAATATGTATTTTCTCATATATGTTTGTAGTTATAAACTGAGGGTGAGGGTATGAGTTTGGTTTCATCTACTGTAAGATGTTAGTTTGCAAATTAAATATGAACGACAACAGGTTGTCATAATAGTACTTAAGCAATATCGCTCACGCTGTTCATTTTCTGTGCAGTTTGTTTACAAAATAACCTCAATGAAAACAAATCAGCAATCTTCTCTTTACACGGTATATTCCTCTTTCTACACTACGCCTGCAATGCTTTACTTATTACTGCCACCTTCTGGATGAATTTTGAAGTGTTTATAATCAACTATTTGATTCAGCAATGTCATTCACCTTTGTTTCTGTCAAAGCACTTCTGCCCAAACAACCAGCCTGGTTGGTCTCTATGGGCCCTGGTCAAAAATGCTGAATTATACCCTATTACTCTTGAGGACAGTTCTGTTAATTATATTGACATCTTAATGTTAGATGGTAGCTTGAAGAGGGCACTCTGGCCATCCACTAGTAATTCATGCTATGGTAGCTTCATTTGAAGACACCTCCTTATAGAATACCACAGTATGAGTCATAATACCCATAAACCCTAGCGGTCAAACAGGGAAACGGTTCCAATCGTTTTCCCACCATTCATTTTTCCCATAGGGTATTTTAGAAAGACTTAAAATAAGGGTTATGTTTCGTGACGTTTTGATATCCGTGTAAATGTCTCTAGGACAAGGGGACTTTTATCAAAATATTTGCCTGTATTTACCCCCCCCCCAAAATGAAATGCCAAATTGCTGTTCATAAAGAATTAAAAATGCCATGATGATCTGCCAAATTGAGGCAAAGGTAAGACTCTCTGGATTAACTATCAGCTAACTGTTAGCTAAATGTAGTCATGAATAAATTGGCCACTTTTTACAGAGGTAGATTTATTGAACCTGAAAAGATTTTGATATGGAGCCACGACAGATTTGGCCCCTCTTACTAAATTGCCGCTGACGGTATTACCTTAGATATATCCTCTCCAAGCTGACGTCAGCCAGGTCGTCATTGGCCCATTTGTATATGTCCCTGTGCTTCTAGAACTTCCACCTTGTGGATAAACACCTCAAATATGATGCCTGGGTTGACCTTGTAGGCCCTGGTTATTGTGAGGTGGAGCCGACTCAGTGCCTCCTCATCCTAGAGACAGACAAGGCCAGGAAACAAAAGTAGGTTTTATTTCATTTATTTAATGTGTACAAATGCAGTTAAAAACCTAATTGCAGTAGCACCAACAGGAAAACACAAAGCAATAAAGTGAGATACAAAAAAAAAAAATTAATAAAGAGAGTTGAATCAGGAATGTAAGGTCCATCACGGTCTGAGTGGTGAAGGGAGGTTCTCACTGGTTTAATACAGCAAGTTAGATGCTATTCTACTGTTTTAACAGAAGGTAGCTAACGCTTTCTGTGCACAACCTGAGTGTAATTAATGCCTTTATAGTGCCTTATATGGCTACTATTACACTCACAGTAGTCTCTCGAGTCTATCCTTCTAAATCTCGTTTCGTTGACAACGTGAGCGATGTCTGTGCATCCGAAGCTAAACTCTAGACATGCTTTAAACATTTATAATATCGTTGTATAAAAATCCACAAATCCCTTTGGATGCATTCACAATAGATAACACCATGGACTTGATCTGGACCGAACTCTTCTATAGCACATGGTTCAAAGACAGCAAAGTCACCAAAAGGAATTGCTGATTGCTGATTGAAGCGCCTCACAGCGAGACTCATCAAAGAGGTGTGGAACACATCTAACAACTTTTAGTTTCTATCACAAACCAAAGAGACTTTGCTTTTCTACGTTCACTGTACAATAGACAGTTCTGAGAAATTCTTTAAATGTATTTGAGCTGAACTGAACTTTATCAATCCCAGAAAGAATCCTGCAACCTGGAATTCTTCAACCAGGTTTTCTGGAAAACCAAGGAGTTTTCAGAAAGTTTTGGGAACTTTGCAACCCTAGCACGGACACCACAGTTTCCATGTAGTCCCCTGTGAATTGATGATGAAGATGAGGGCCCCTGTTCCTCAGAGATCATCTTTAAAATTCAAATTTTTTGCACAGTCAACTTACACACAGCTCTGACACACACACTTACCCCACCAGACATGCCACCAGGGGTCTTTTCACAGTCCCCAAATCCAGAACAAATTCAAGAAGGCATACAGTATTATATAGAGCCATTATTGCATGGAACTCCCATCTCATATCGCTCAAATGAACAGTAAACCAGTTTTTTTTTTAACTGATAAAGCAACACCTCACAGCACAACGCCTCTCCCCAAATGTTTTTCTTTTTTGGTGTTGTTTTTTTGTACTTTTTAACCCATTTTTCTCCCCAACTGGTAGTTTCAGTCTTGTCTCATCGCTGCAACTCCCGTACGGACTCACTAGAGGCGAAGTTTGAGAGCCATGCATCCTCTGAAATACGACCCTGCCAACCCACACTGATTCTTGACACTGCCCGCATTAACCCAGAAGACAACCACAACAATGTGTCGGAGGAAACACCGTCCAACTGGCGACACGAGTCAGCATGCATGAGCTCGCACCAAGGAGTTGCTAGAGCACGAACCTTCCCCTAACCCGGACGGCGCTGGGCCAAACCTTCCCCTAACCCGGACGGCGCTGGGCCAAACCTTCCCCTAACCCGGACGGCGCTGGTCCAAACCCTCCCCTAACCCGGACGGCGCTGGGCAAATTATGCGACGCCTCATGGGTCTCCCAGTCGCGGCCGGCTGAGACACAGCCCGGGATCGAACCTGGGTCTGTAGTGACGCCTCTAGAACTGCGATGCAGTGCCTTAGACCGCTGCCCCAAACGAGAGGCCGCCTCTTGCCTATTTGACCTAGATATTTTGTGTGTATGTATTGATATGTAGACTGTGTGCCGTTTCTTTATTTATGTTGTTCTTTCCTTGAGCTGTTCTTGACTATTAATGTTCTGTATTATGTCATGTTTCATGTTTTGTGTGGGCCCTAGGAAGAGTAAACACTAAATATTCATACATTTGTTGTATAAAAATGCATAAATACCTTTTGATGCATTCACAATAGATAACACCACGGACTCAGAAGATATCTGGCCCGAGCTCTTCTATAGCACATAGATGGTTCAAAGACAGCAAAGTCACCAAAAGGAATTGCTGATTGCTGATTGAAGCGCCTCACAGCGAGACTCATCAAAGAGGTGTGGAACACATCTAACAACTTTTAGTTTCTATCACAAACCAAAGAGACTTTGCTTTTCTACTTTTACTGTACAATAGACAGTTGTGAGAAATTATTTGAATTTATTTGAACTGAACTTTATCAATCCCAGAAAGAATCCTGCAACCTGGAATTCTTCAACCAGGATTTCTGGAAAACCAAGGAGTTTTCAGAAAATGTTGGGAACTTTGCAACCCTAGCACGGACACCACAGTTTCTATATAGTTACCTGTGAGTTGATGATGATGATGAGGGCTCCTGTTCCTCTGAGATACTCTCGTAGTCGAAGGTCAGGTCGAAAGGTCGAAGAAGTCGATCTATCCGGCTATGTCCCGGATCTGGAAGCTGACAAAGGAACTGTTGGACAGGTCCTCCCTGCAGAGCTTGTTGGTTCTCACATAGGGGACATAATGTAGAAAATGACCTTAAATAAAATAATATTTGATCGTCTGTTTTATTTGCATTGCATCATGGAAAACTCCTTACAAGACAAAAACAAGGGTACGTCCAACCTTCTGCACCTCAGACCCATCAGGAGGATCCTAGGCTACACCTCCCCACTGAGAGGGTCACTAATACCACCTGGGGGTGGAGAGAGACATGTATTTGGGGGCAGACAGACTGATCAATAAGATCAGTTTTTCCCAACTCCAGTCCTCGAGTACCCCCAACAGTACACATTTTTGTTGTAGTCCCAGACAAACTCAGAGCAAACAGTGCCTTCTCTAGCCCTGGCACTAAACTGGCCCAATAACATGCTTCCTCTGACCTTGATAGCTCCCTACTGAGGGAGGAATTAAATGTATATTTTGACATTTGTCATTTAGCAGACACTGTTAACCAAAACGACTTACAGGAGCAATTAGGGTTAAGTGCCTTGGTCAAGGGACTGTCTAGATCCCTGCTGTTTGTTTGAGGTTTCCATCTTCCCTGCGACCTGCCCTGGCTGGATCTGGAGGAGTAACAGCGTAGACTACGTTGCTACCATGACAAATATCAAAGCCGGTGGGAGTACCGTTGAGGACAGTGGTGAAGGATCTTTTAAACGGGCGGCAGGGTAGCCTAGTGGTTAGAGTGTTGGACTAGTAAGTTCAAATCCCAGAGCTGACAAGGTACAAATCTGTCGTTCTGCCCCTGAACAGGCAGTTAACCCACTGTTCCTAGGCCGTCATTGAAAATCAGAATTTGTTCTTAACTGACTTGCCTAGTTAAATAAAGGTAAAATAAAAAAATAAACAAACACAAATATTTCTACAAGCAGTTGTTACAACAACAAGAAAATAGCTTCAAGTGTTGTGTCCAAATACTGATGGAGTCAACTAATAAAATAATGGACGACCTGACCAGAGAGGTCCAGGACATGAAGAACAGTTTGCAGTTCTCCCAGGGTCAGCTCCATGAGTTGAAACAGGAGAACGGCAAGTTGACAGCAATCTGTAAGTCATTGAGAGAGAACATCCATTCTGTATGTGAATCCATGATAACAATGACAGAGAAATCTCAAGAGACAATCAAGGTAGAACAACATTGTTGTGGACGGGATTGTGGTAGCATGTGGTAGTGGTAGCATGAGACGGAGTCTACAACCCCCACAAGTGGCTCAGGTAGTGCAGCTCATCCAGGATGGCACATCAATGCGAGCTGTGGCAAGAAGGTTTGCTGTGTCTGTCAGCGTAGTGTCCAGAGCATGGAGGCGCTACCAGGAGACAGAACAGTACATCAGGAGACGTGGAGGAGGCCGTAGGAGGGCAACAACCCAGCAGAGGACCGCTACCTCCGCCTTCGTGCGGAGGTATTTTTCAACTGTGCTATGGTGTTTCTCATAGTTTCTACAGATGGTAAATGAAAGATGAACATATTTGCTAAGAGTATTATTTTATTATTGATCTATTGACTATGACTTTTCAAATCACCCAGCAGTGCTATTTGCAGAGTTAGCTCCAGGTAAATTGCAATTCTTCAGCCATTCCTAAATTTGGACAGTACCAAAACAAATGACCTAATGATTCTGTCACTTTGCAGCAAATTCTGCAGAGCTGGGATGGTTGTATCCCCCATATAAACTCAGCAAAAAAAGAAACGTCATCTCACTGTCAACTGCGTTTATTTTCAACAAACTTAACATGTGTAAATATTTGTACTGTATGAACATAAGATTCAACAACTGAGACATAAACTGAACAAGTTCCACAGACATGTCACTAGCAGAAATGGAATAATGTGTCCCTGAACAAATGTGGGGTCAAAATCAAAAGTAACAGTCAGTATGTGGTGTAGCCACCAGCTGCATTAAGTACTGCAGTGCATCTCCTCCTCATGGACTGCACCAGATTTGCCAGTTCTGCTGTGCCAGTTCTGCTGTGAGATGTTACCCCACTCTTCCAACAAGGCACCTGCAAGATTCTGGACATTTCTGATGGGAATGGCCCTAGCCCTCACCCTCCGATCCAACAGGTCCCAGATGTGCTCAATGGGATTGAGATCCTGGCTCTTCGACTGGCCATGACAGAACACTGACATTCCTGTTTTGCAAGGAAATCACGCACAGAACAAGCAGTAGGGCTGGTGGCATTGTCTTTCTGGAGGGTCATATCAGGACGAGCCTGCAGGAAGGGCACCACATGAGGGAGGAGGATGTCTTCCATGTAACGCACAGGGTTGAGATTGCCTGTGTCATGACGTGGCCCTCTTCGGGTATAGCGAGTGGCTTCCCCCTCTCTCCCTCCAACACCCAGGTTCTGTTATCTCAAGTCGTAAATTCCTGGAGGAGACTCTCAGAAAGAGACACAGAGGGAACAAAGGAACTTCTACATCACAGAACTTGAGAACTGAACAAAATCCATGTTTTGGAGAATGTGTAAACGGTCGGTGGAGAAGCCAGCTACAACCAGGTCCGTTTTGTTTCATGTTTGTGATCTCATGAAAGACAATACAGCCACATTACCATAACTCTGTTTATACAGGAGCCTCCGTTATGAGGTTTGCATCTAATTATTGTATAAAATGAATGCGTAAAGATAATAACTACATAATTCCACAAATAGTTTAATGTGATTTTAAACTGTTAATGTGAGAGAATTGTATTGACGTTGAGACTGTTGACGTTGAGACTGGTGTTTTCTTTCCATCTATAGCATTTCTTAATAGTATGCGGGTTCAATCATGCCTCATGGTTGAGTATTGCTCTGTTCAAGTAGGCTGTGACTTTGTGATCTGTGAACACTGAGATACTCTGGGTTGAGGTCAGTGATAAAGTGGTCTACAGTACTGCTACCAAGAGCTGAGCTGAAGGTGTACCTACCGTAGGAGTCATCTTGAAGCCTACCATTGACTATGTACAGATCCAGTGTGTGACAGAAATGCAGGAGTTGTGACTCGTTTTGGTTGGTTGTTTTGTCGTAGTTGTGTATAGCGGGGCATGTTGGGGAGGAAATGCTGTCACCTCCAGTTGTGTGTTTGGACCCCTGTGTGCTGTGTGTCAGGTTCTTGTCCAGTTCTGGTGTTTAGGTCGTCATGGACTAGTACAACCTACAGTCTGGAAATGATTGATCTCACCCTCTAGGATGAAAAATCTGTCTTCATTAAAGTATGGGGATTCTAGTGGGGGGAGATAGGTAGCACACAGGAGGACATTGTTTTCTGTTGAGATAAGTTCTTTATTAATTTCTAGTCAGATGTAAAATGTTCCTGTTTTGATTTATTTAATAGAGTGGGTTAGGTCTGCTCTATTCCAAATTAGCATACCCCCAGAGACGCTTCCCTCTTTCACACCTGGTAGTTTGGTGGATGGGACTACCAGCTCTCTGTAACCTAGAGGGCAACCAGTGGGTCCGTCTCCTTTATACCATGTTTATTGTATTTCCAATTTCTTTGGTGTATCCTAAGATCAGATAGTACAAACTTTATGTTCCATAATATCTTGTTGTTATTTGTGTGGTTTAGGCTCAGACCATTAGGTGTGAGTAGAGCATGCTGTGTGTCTGGTGCATGGCTCTTAGGTTGCAGGATGGAGCTTGGGTTGGTGTAATAGTGGGGGTCATCAGTTCAGTGAAAGAAGAACTGATAGCAAAGTTCCTGTTCCCGAAGCTACAAACTCTGGAATACCCATCAGAATCCACAAGGGTGAATACATTACCACGGAGGTGCTTCCCCATCTCAACCCCATAACATTACAGGATTGCCCAGTCTCAGTCCCGAATGACACTAATGCCCTGTAGTAATAGTGCACAATATATGGAATAGGGTGGGACGCATCCTTATACACAGTGTACAAAATATTAAGAACACCTTCCTAATATTGAGTTGCACCCCCCTTCGCCCTCAGAACAGCCTACATTCGTCTGGGCATGGACTCTACAAGGTGTTGAAAGCGTTCTACAGGGAAGCTGGCCCATGTTGACTCCAATGCTTCACACAGTTGTGTCAAGATGGATGGAAGTCCTTTGGGTGGTGGAGCATTCTTGATACACACAATAAACTGTTGAGTGTGAAAAACCCACCAGCATTGCAGTTCCTGACATTAACCGGTGCGCCTGGCACCTACCCCGTTCAAAGGAACTTAAATATTTTGTCTTGCCCATTCACCCTCTGAATGGCACACATACATAATACATGTCTCAATAGAAATCCTTCTTTAACCTGTCTCCTTCCCGTCATGTACACTGATTGTTCTTCGGGACATCTACAGAACCCGATGTCACAGGAAGGCCAAGAAGATCATCAAGAACCCCAGCCACCAGAGCCATGGACTGTTCACCCTGCTATCATACAGAAGGTGAGGTCAGGACAGGTGCATCAAAGCTGCGTGTGTCAGACCTTTGTGGTCGAATTGCTGCAAAGAAACAACTACGAAAAGGACACCAATAAAAAAAGACTTGCTTGGGCCATGAAACACGAGCAACGGACATTAGACTGGTGGAAATCTGTCCTCTGGTCTGATGAGTCCACATTTTAGATTTTTGGTTCCAACCGCAGTGTCTTTGTGAGACAGAGAGTAGGTGAACGGATGATCTCTGCATGTGTGGTTCCCACCGTGGAGACACTGTCTGTGATTTATTTAGAGTTCAAGGCACACTTAACCACCATGGTTACCACAGCATTCTGCAGTGATACGCCATCCCATCTGGTTTGCGCTTAGTGAGACTATCATTTGTTTTTCAACAGGACAATTACCTGCCCTCCACAATCACCTGACCTCAACTCAATTGAGATGGTTTGGGATGAGTTGGACCACAGAGTGAAGGAAAAGCAGCTGACAAGTCTTCAGCGTATGTGGGAAACATATGAAAAATGTTTGGGGGATATATTTCTCTCATGGGTAAAGAAATTTAAAAAGGTGTGACGATATTATTTAACAATTTTGATTTGAATGTGCAAATTGTCCAAACAGATCATCAAGGTAGATTGATTCTTTTAAAATTGTCATTGGACCATAAACAGATTTGGCTCATTAATCTATGCTGTCCAGATAATGATGATCCACACTTTAAAAATATATATGATAATTTATCAAACCTACAAGCAATACAATACTCTATTATTATGGTGGGAGATTATATGGTTATATTTTCTTTAAAGTCAATGGACCGTAAAAGAAAATCCTACTACAACCTATCACCCTCATGCTCTTAAGGAAATCACACTACAACCCTCATGCTCTTAAGGAAATCCTACTACAACCTATCACCCTCATGCTCTTAAGGAAATCCCACTACAACCTATCACCCTCATGCTCTTAAGGAAATCACACTACAACCCTCATGCTCTTAAGGAAATCACACTACAACCTATCACCCTCATGTCTCTTAAGGAAATCACACTACAACCTATCACCCTCATGCTCTTAAGGAAATCACACTACAACCCTCATGCTCTTAAGGAAATCACACTACAACCTATCACCCTCATGCTCTTAAGGAAATCCCACTACAACCTATCACCCTCATGTCTCTTAAGGAAATCACACTACAACCTATCACCCTCATGCTCTTAAGGAAATCCCACTACAACCTATCACCCTCATGCTCTTAAGGAAATCCCACTACAACCTATCACCCTCATGTCTCTTAAGAAAATCCCACTACAACCTATCACCCTCATGCTCTTAAGGAAATCACACTACAACCTATCATCATCATGCTCTTAAGGAAATCACACTACAACCTATCACCCTCAAGCTCTTAAGGAAATCACACTACAACCTATCACCCTCATGCTCTTAAGGAAATCACACTATCACCCTCATGTCTCTTAAGAAAATCCCACTACAACCTATCACCCTCATGCTCTTAAGGAAATCACACTACAACCTATCATCCTCATGCTCTTAAGGAAATCACACTACAACCTATCACCCTCATGTCTCTTAAGGAAATCACACTACAACCTATCACCCTCATGCTCTTAAGGAAATCACACTACAACCTATCACCTTCATGCTCTAAAGGAAATCCCACTACAACCTATCACCCTCATGCTCTTAAGGAAATCACACTACAACCTATCATCCTCATGCTCTTAAGGAAATCACACTACAACCTATCACCCTCATGTCTCTTAAGGAAATCACACTACAACCTATCACCCTCATGCTCTTAAGGAAATCACACTACAACCTATCATCCTCATGCTCTTAAGGAAATCCCACTACAACCTATCACCCTCATGTCTCTTAAGGAAATCACACTACAACATATCACCCTCATGCTCTTAAGGAAATCACACTACAACCTATCATCCTCATGCTCTTAAGGAAATCCCACTACAACCTATCACCCTCATGTCTCTTAAGGAAATCACACTACAACCTATCACCCTCATGTCTCTTAAGGAAATCACACTACAACCTATCACCCTCATGTCTCTTAAGGAAATCACAGTACAACCTATCACCCTCATGCAGGAAATCCTGATTATCGTGGATATGTTGGAACTAGTGGAAATTAGGAGCCTTAAATACCCTGACCTGGTGAGATATACATGGTGGAGGCTCATGCAAGCTAGTCCCCTTGGCTACTTTGTCATTCTCGATGGCACCAAAAGTTAAAAAGTGTTGATAGAGGACAGAATGCGGTCGGACCCTCAAATAATTGGCATACACATTACTCTTACAGAATTTTCACATGGGCGAGGATGACAACTTGTTTTTAACCAGGACAGGATAAATTATAATTGAAGTTTCCGACATCAAATAGGTACAGCAGATACCCTAATTGTATGGGACACTTAAATGTGCATTTAGAGGCCGTGCAATCAGTACTCATCTATAAAACAAAAGCAATTTAGGTCAAAAGAGTTCATATTAACAAAATAAATAGAGAGACTAACAGTACAGATAGTTAGCAATAAAAACTGTACCATAGAGGCACAGAATAAGTTAGAGGAAAAACAAAAAGAACATATTCAAGAAAGATAGTGTAAAATATTATAAAAATATATTATTTAAATCTTCAACATAGAAATGCTACCAAAATGTCAGTCACCCCATGATACACCAAACAATATTTTGAAAGAGGAAGCAAAGTACTTTAAGCATATGTTTTCGTTTCAGTGTCCTCCATCTCCACTAACCGAAGTTAATTGTGAGGATTTTTTTTCTATGAATAATGTAAAATTAACAGCTGTACCGAAAGACTCATGTAAAGCCGAAATTGAGGTATACAGTACATTCGGAAAGTATTCAGATACCTAGACTTTTTTTTTGTGTGAAAATGTATTAAAAAACAACACACATTTACATAAGTATCCAGACCCTTCGCTGTGAGACTCGATATTGAGTTCAGGTGCATCCTGTTACAATTTATCATCCTTAAGATGTTTCTAAATCTTGGAGTCCACTTGTGGTACATTCTATTGATTGGACATGATTTGGATTTAAAATAATGTAATCCATTTTAGAATAAGGTGGTAATGTAACAAAAGTCAAGAGGTCTGAATACTTTCAGAACGCCCTGTATTAATTTTTTTTGATGTACTCAGAGGACCATATTTAGCATGTTTTAACCACTCCTACATAAATCATAGATTATCAGATACTCAACAAGAAACAGGACCCAAGTGGTAAATATAAAGAGTCCATCAATTTTTTGGGGAGACCCCACTTCAGTGTTGTAATGCAAAAATTCTAGCAAAATGCATTGCGCATAGAATTAAAAAGCTATTGTCATATATCATTCATCCTAATCAGACAAGTGTTTTTCATGGACGATACATTGGAGATAATATAAGACAAGTACTGGAAACAATAGAACAGTGAAAAATCAGGGAAACCTGTTCTGGTATTCATAGCTGACTTTGAAAAGGCTTTTGATTAAGTACAAGTGGAATTTATATATACAAATGCCTGGAATAGTTCAATTTGGAAGAATCTCTTATATAGTGGGTTAACCCTAGGTGTAAAATAGTAAATAAAGGCTTGATGACGTGGCACGCAACCATTGGTTGATGCATGCAACGTCTGAGCAGGGGAACACAACCATTGGTTGATGCATGCAACGTCTGAGCAGGGGAACACAACCATTGGTTGATGCATGCAACGTCTGAGCAGGGGAACACAACCATTGGTTGATGCATGCAACGTCTGAGCAGGGGAACACAACCATTGGGTTGGGAACGTCAGCAGGCCTCCCAGCATGATGGCTGCCATGTTGAGGTATTTGGTTGGGAATGCCTCCCAGACAGAGGTTGGTGGAAGGCGCAATAGGATGGACTCATTGTAATGGCTGGAATGGAATCAATGGAAAGGCGAGAAAAGTGGTTTCCATATGTTTGACACCTTTCAATTTATTATACTCCACTCATCACAATGAGCTCATCCTCCTATAGCTTCCCCCACTGCTCCCAGGATGCCCAACATGTTGATGAGGTATTGGGGTGGGCGCCACCAGAGGCTCGTCCACGAAGATCTAGGCGTATAGGA
The DNA here is from genome assembly GCF_013265735.2 of Oncorhynchus mykiss. Lineage (NCBI taxonomy): Eukaryota > Metazoa > Chordata > Actinopteri > Salmoniformes > Salmonidae > Oncorhynchus > Oncorhynchus mykiss. Next base: position 34,067,961 of record NC_048589.1, read on the forward strand.
AGGGGAGAGAAATATACAATTGATTGAAGGTCCACGAAGCTCCATAGTTTACCGCCTCCAAGAGGGTGTTTACTAGCTAGCAATGTTGTCGCTACTGTTAATTCATTTGGCTTTAGTTTGTCAATTAAACATTTAAAACCTTCAATAGCAGTTTTGCTACAGATGCGTGGCTAGCTTAGCCTAACCAGAGATACTATAATGACGAGATGGTCTTGTCTATGCACTAACAATGGGAGTTGTTGTCCCAAAGGCAGGAAGGCACAGTCTGCTTATTGCTGTATCCTCACATGGACAGACATGACGTGAATGCGGCATTATCAGAAATGTGGGACCTTTTAAATAAAATTAACTTAGGTTATTTGCATAGAGCTTCCTATTGGTTGATTCTGATACTTTCCATGCGGGAAACTCAAGTATCATCTTTCTACGAGTAAGCAAGTTCCCGACACGACGTGAACACGGCAACTACCACCAATTGCTAACAAGAAATTGGATTTGTAGTGCAGACAAACTACAAATGCATCTCACATTTAGGTGGATGTCACTTTCAATCACTTCTAACCAGACAATACAAATTAATTAGAAAATATTCAACAAAAATAATAATTTGTTTAGAGTAAACTCTTAAAATAGCCTTACAAATGCATCCTTAAAAGATCCATGCAAGTCCAGGATGAGCAGTATACTTCTCCTTTTCTTTCCAACATTTCACTTGAAAAAGAGTGAGGTGGAAAAAGACCAGAAAACCATTGTCCTTACATGGAGTTGGGGGAGAAAGACAAGGCCACTTTCAAAACACCTCAATCCTAAAAAAAAATGTCCTTATTTGCTTGATATGCATTTCTAATAAATTATATTCCCAGAATCTATCTTCAAGTGAACCTCTACTCACTCTACCTTGGTCTCATCCTGTATGTGTAACAAAGAGTTGGCTACAGATCATTAAGTATGGGACCAAGTCACCACCCCACTAATCTCAGTTAACGCAGAGCAAAAATCTGGAGTCATTTGGTCAGATGTTTATGTTTACATAGTCAGTCTATACGAGATGACCACCCCACCAAACCTGGTCCTATTCTATCCTCACGTCCACACAGAGGAGTTGGCTACAGCACAAACAGATTGAACAAGCAGGCTAAACCTAACCCAACCAACCACACTGTTCACCTTTGGGACGCAATTCAAACAGCTAGGGTTCAGTGATAATATGAATGTGTTTATTTTGTCCATTGGGAGAATGGCAGGGGCATTTCCCAGCTCTGTGTTTGGCAGTATGATAGTTAGCACCTGTAGCCGTCTCTCTGGTTCAGTCTTCCTGAGGGTCCCTGGTACTGACCAACAGAGGCTTGTGTTCAGTTGGAGAGACGTTCTAGAACGCACGATTTGATTTGAAATTAAAGTTTGTTGGGGCCTGTATTCATGAAACATCTCAAAGTAGGATTGGTGATCTAGGATCAGTTTAGCCTTTTAAGATCATAATGAATAACATTGACATGGAGGACCTGATCCTAGATCAGCACTCCTACTCAGAGATGCTTTACTAATACTGGCCCTGGACTGTATATAATTGGTCTTGTCGTTGTATCCAAGCCGTCTGTTTTTCCTCTAGTTTAGTCCTCTGCCTTGGCCTCCATCTCTCCATCCTCATCATCACCGTCCACCTCAGCGTTCTCTCTCTCCAGTCGCTCCAGCTGGCGTGCCAGCTCTGTCTCATCGGTGTCTGTCACAACCTTCGCCTGGAGGGGAAGACAACACGCAGGAAGACAAACAAATTGACATTAAATGCGCTGTCCCGAACCTTCTTGCCGTTTTAATGTGGTATCTCTGGTAAGTAAGATTTCCAATGTATTTATTACATACAGTTGTGGCCAAATATATCGTCACTTGTAGTTTTCTTAATTGTAAAACTTAAGTTTACAATTAAATTGGTTCTGCAATGTTGAAAAGCCAATAAGATGTGGCAACAACCAATTTTTTTCAATTTCAAATTATTTCAGAAGAAATAGATTATTATTTATAAAAAGTACAAGAGTGACAGTATATTTGGCCACAACTGTATGGCAGGGGTTTCAAGAAAGTTTACATGAAACCTCCACCACCCCCCAACCAAGCTTGGTCTTTCCCATTTCCCCTCTCTTCCTGTAGCATCAAAAGACAGCAAAAAATATGCAAATTGGACAATATAGTTGCATCCTATTGCACTGACGTCCATCTGGATGTTGAAGACCCCTCTCTTCTCCTCGATCTTCTCTTTGATGGCAGCCATGGCCTGGTTGAGGACAGAGAGACCCTCCGTGCGCTCCAGCGTGGTGGTAGTCATGACATAGCGCGGCGGCGCTATCAGATTAATCTGTCAGAGAGCAGAAGACACAGGTTTATAAGGGATAAATCATGTGTTGGACTATGTTGTTGTGATACACAGACGTCTTCCCGGACACAGATTAAGCCCAGTCTTGGACTAGAAGTCACTTTTAATTAATGCTTTTTTTAGTCTAGGACTATACTATGCCTAATCTGGGTTCAGAAAAACAGACTGTTGAGGGGTGTTTGTTGTTGTTATTGACCTTGATGGGCATGGCCTCTGTGGAGCAGCCTAGCCCCGCCCTCAATGCTTCTTTGACAGCATCAATGCCTTCGTAGCCATAGCAGGCCACCTCAATGTCTGAGGGAGAGACGTGTTAGCAATAGGCTAGAATAAAATAATATTCTATCATACTATATCAAAACTCATCAAGCTACTGCTATGTAAATGATGTACAAGTAGACAGGTAAGCTTTAGGTGTACTGTACAGCATGTGCATACCTGCTCTGATTTTGACAGCCTGTGGTGTGAGTCTTCTGTTGATGTTGTCAATGAGCACAGCCTTCTCCTCCTCTGTCAGGTCCAGACAATCTAAAATGGCTGGGTCCCTGTGGGCCAAAACAGACATATTAACACATTCAATCCTGGGACATCCAGTGCAATAGCCAAATAATATGTCTATTGGTGTGGATCTGCTCTAGAACCATTTTCTTCCATTTCTAGTTACAGAACTTTGCTGTTTTCAACACATTGGAACTAGGAAATAATTTTGTGGATCTCAACAAGAGAATCCCCTCCACCAACCCCGACCAGGATGTCAGTACTCACGCCACAGCCTGTTTGAAGACATCATAGGCTCCGTATCCAGGCCTCTTGTACTTCTCATCAAACACCCAGGCAGTGCGCGTGAACAGGCTCTCCAGCTGCTCCTCCTTAGTGTACTCCAGAACCTCAGCCACATGCCTCAATATGCTGTACACCTGTCATAGTAATATTACATATTTATATTGCGTTTTTCAAAGACCCAAAGTCGCTCATGACAGAAGACACACAGGTCTAGGTTTACCGGCAAAAATATTTGAATACATATACATATATGCCCTTCTTAACCAGCCCTTCTGCATTTTCAGCCAAAGGCAAAAGATGACATTGTACTAGCTGGTAGAGGTATTACACTATGAACATGGAGATGTGAGGACTTAGACAACATACCGTTTTGGATTTGGTGAATTTGTCTTCACACTTGATTGCCTCCTCGGGTGAAACTCTTCTCTTGGACAGATCAATATAACCTAGAGAGAGAGTAGGGAAATGAACCATCAATCATTGGGACCAGGCTACAAGACAAGCCATCACATCCACATAGGACTCTTCCTCTCACCTTTCTCCTTGTCCACTCGGATGACGACCACACACTCGTTGCGTCCAATCCTGATGAGTTTGTTGATTGAGCGGATACGTCTGCGAGACAACTCGCTCAGCAGGATCATGCCTTCGATGTTGTTGTACTCTAACAGGCTAACGTAGGCGCCCATCTCTGCGATGGAGCGCACGTTGACCATCACCACATCTTCCACCTCTGGAAACCTGTGCTGGTAGAATCTACAGCTGAATGACGGCATTCTTCACTCTGTGTGGACGAGAGGATACCATAAAGTATATTGCAGAGGATAGTAGCTAGTTATTGTATTCTCATTCAGCCTGTAGCCACTACCCTATGTCATTATGCCATCTCTGAGGTCTGGACCTTTATGGCACAGGCGGTAATGCTTGAAAGAGGCAGACCGTTAACGTTATATAGCAAATTATCATAGAACTTGTAGCTGGCCTAGAAGGATGAGCATATGACAACTTGCTTGCTGCTGTAGCTAGCAACCTTATAGTAACAAAGGTTGCTAGCTACAGTAGCAAGCAAGTTAACGTTAGTTAGCTAGCTTCTAGTTCAGCTACAAGTTTTTTTAGCTAACGTTAGTAAGCTTCTAGTTCAGCTACTTTTTTTTGTATTATTTGTTAGTTAGCCCCATCAGCTAGCTACTGATAATGTATAGAAGAGGATCAGCTGGATAGGATAGCCAGATTAATATGCTAGCTAGCTAACGCCGCTTTGCTGAGTCTCATGCGTTCATCAGCAGTTATTCATTCATTCCGAACATAACACTCAGACGTTAAGTACTCACCTTATAGCTACAGATCTATCCAAATATTGATATTTAACTATATCCTTAAGTTGTTACATTAAAATTGTAGTAATTTCAAAAAGTAACAATTTCAAAGATCGAATTCAACTATTTCATCAGCATGCGTGAACATGCGATCTGACCCGGAAGCGGAACTGGAAACCTTCAGAAACATTTTTTTCTGATAGTGTTTCCACTTAAATTTGTAGTTTTCCTTTTCCCCACAAGGTGTCGCTCTGAGTGTTTTGAAGCAAGTTAATAAATACTTGACATACTGGTAGATCGATTACTCTTTCACATTGAGTTGACCACTTACATACAGTATTACACAATAAAAATGGCATGAACATGATTCAGAAAGTGGCTCCCGAGTGGCGCATCAGTCACTGCATCTCAGTGCTAGAAGCGTCACTAGACACCCAGGCTGTATCACAACGGGCTGTGATCGGGAGTCCCATAGGGCGGGCGGCGCACAATTGGCCCAGCGTTGGCCGGGGTAGGCAGTCATTGTGAATAAGAATGTGTTCTTAATTGACATGCCTAGTTAAATAAAGGTTAAATACGACATCCTCCAGTGATTTGTGAACTTTTACTGTTGCAAAGTGATATCCCAAGTATAAATACAGTAAAGTACACACACTAAAGGGCAAACTTCAAGGAGTAGGGTATTCAAATCTTTGGTCTGATGTCATCTGCCTCCCTCCTTCCTTCCTCAAGGAACATTAGAGGAGCAATAGAGAACAGTGCTGAAGAAATGAAGGAACCAAACACTACTTCTATCAATCTGGTCTTTAATTTACATGAATAATTCCTACAAAAACAGATTTACAGGAATAAAAACTTTTTTTTTTATAGTATAGTAACCTTACATTCAACAACTCTACTTCCAATAAACAGCTCAACATCTACACAAGGTGTGTACTGCACAGACTGAAGATATATTATAATGAATAATATTATATGGACAGAGATGACAAGGTCCTAGATCTGTTCTCCAACTCCGAGACAATAAATAAAGCCAATTGTTACAAACTCCTCTGACTATGGCATACATGACAGAAAGTCAGAGGAGTTGGGTAGAACACAAACAGATCTGGGATCAGGCTTGAATTGAAGGGGTCATGGAGACAGTACCAGCAGAACCTCAGTTCTGGTTCCAGAAGCAATATGAAGGGATGGAAGGGTGGCAGAGTGATCATTCTACAAGTGCATTACTCTGTACATAATACATATATTTTTAACATTACATGTATATCAATGTCAAATATCTAGACACCACAATATCATCAATAATAACCCAAATTAAAATGGTGTTATAATATGTGAAACAGATCGTTGTTAAGACGAAGAAGACAATGTTTCCCCATTGTGTCTACTAGAGATAATACTTGCCTGCATTTCAGTGAGTTCTGCCTCTACACACACACACACACACACGTGAGCTCCAACCTATGAACATATGCAACAAAACATATTTTTTTTAAAAATGTAATTGTAGGCTATTTTTCCCCGCATTTAGGCTTATCGGTTCATTCAAGTTCATTTCACAGACTCATTTCAATAACAGCTCTGAAAACAAAACACAGATGTATGTCACACATTTAAATATCACCTGTGGTGAAAACCATCAGATTAAAAATACAGCATAGATGGATCGTTCATAATGAATCTGAGTGAATTAGAAAATGCATTTAATATAATCCCACAGACAGCGGTGCTCAGATACTCTTTAGTGTTTTCTGTGAATAGAATAGTACTGGTTACATTCACTATGGTTACACTCCTACAGAGTAACACAGGAACTATACATGATGAATACTGAGATAAAACTAAAACTACCCCAGGAGGGTTTAGTGTCCAAACTTTTAAACACCTCTAATAATCTTTATTCATTATCATAAATGTTGCTTTAAATCCTGGGATTCTGGACAGGACAGTTTTTTGTATTTAGTTATGACCAGGGGTATATTATTTATGCAGATTCTGTTGTAAAATTTTTAGTCTGTTGCAAAGCACTTAGCAACAGAAACCATTTATTACAAACGGAAAACGCTTTGGAACGACAAAATGTCTATTGGACAAATTCAGGTAGGTCCCTCCCCATTTAGTACCATTTGGTTCAGTTTGGTTCTTAAAACTGTAAATGGTTTCTGTTGCAAAACGTAATAAATACACCCTATAGCGCTTGGGTGAGAGGTGGTGTTAGGGCTAGTTTATTATCCTCTAGTACTAAGCCAATTATGACCTGAACTGGCCTGGTTATGACCCACCATAGTTTAAGACCATGCTGGAGGACAATGTGAAAATAAAATATCAGAGCCAGCACAGTAGTGTTGATTGGCACGATAGTTTGAAAAGGGTATAAGGCAAGTAGATTAGAATGAGGCACTGACTCTTAAGCACCTCTCAGATCTAATTATTGTTATGTCAAAACACCAGTTAGATAAACCTCCAGCATTGTGCTGTGCTGTAGGGTAGTGCTGACCTGGGTTCAAATAGCATTTGAAATAATTCAAATACTTTCAGGTTTTGCTTTCATCTACCTGGAGTGCCAGATGGGGGTAGGGTTTGCACTTGTGGGACAATTCTATTGTTCAATCAAGCACAGCTAAAGTATTTGAAATTATTCAAATTGTACTTGAAACCAGGGCTGCTGCAGTGGAAAGAGAGCCCAGATGCTGAGATAATGTAATCCGACACCTGGGTGTGATCACCTCACAGATAGTTTCATTAGGTGAACAAATCCCATCCATGATGATACTTGTAGTAGCCTAATCCCATTCCCATCTGCTATGTTAGAGATCAGAGGCACCTTACTGCCAACACTCCAGACTATGGCTGAGTGATGTCAGTTCGACATTAGAGAACACAGACACACCTGACCTCACACACGGACAGAGCATGGGTACAACAACCTCTGTGTAATGTAGGAGAGACATTCACTGACTGGATAATAATATTTCATACATAGAAGCTATGGGTTCTTCTTCTCATCTTTGAAAACTTATTTAAAATACAATATATTTACAATTATAAATAATTATCTAAAGCAGGATAGAAGCATTAATTATATTTCTGCCACAAGTGCCACGTCTTTACATACTTCCTACCTGGAATGTGAATAGTTCATTTAGTGAAGAGAAATACAGAAACAAAAAAAAGGAAAAAGGACAAATTATCAGAGCAATAATACATCAAATTAATTTCCCCAGGCAGTCTCAGAAGTGAATTGAAGAGTTCAGTTCAGCATAATAGTGATAAGAGCTGTAACTGTTTCATTAATCTTCAGCTTGTGGTGATTGAGGATCTACCTCCAGTCTCACACAGAGACTGTGGTTGGAGAATTGAGTCAAGGCAAATCTTCAGCGTTGTGTGCGTATCAGGTAGGGCCCTATACAATTTTTAACATTTAAAAAAAAATAATGTAAGATTCCATTTAGTTTTTCCCCAATACCGTTTTCTCCTTTTAGTTTTTCCAGATTTCCATTTCCCCTTGTTTTTTCAGGTTTTCACTCTCAAAATCACACTTTTTAAAATATAAAACAACTAAATTGGATGTTTTAAGTCCATAACAATGCTCAAACCACATCGGGAGACAACTTTTGATGTCTAGGATTTTTTATTTTTTTTATGTTCATTTTCGGGTGGTGTAGTTACCCTTTAATTCCAGTGCTAGCAAGAGGCTGTTGTTTAGCAGTGTATTTGTAGCTCGCATGCGATGACAGAGTTTGCAAAACAAATACCCACTGGATTGATGCAAATAATATAATTCTGCCAGGTCAGCATAGGCTACTTTGTAGTTAACATTTAAATGAAGGTTTTTGGGAAAGCCTTTCCATCTACCAGAAGACTTTTCATTAGCATCATTGCTAATGGCTACACAAAGTGGTAAACGCACGCACTGCACATACAGACGAGGAATTATCTTTGCTTATTCAGAAACTTACAGGAAATAAGAATCACTGATGCATTCTGTTCATGTCTTATGATAAACGTGGGAAAATTAATACATTTTCAATACATTTAGTTGATTGCCTACAAAGTTCAATAAATGTTAGCATATTGTTGAATTATGTTTCAATGTATTGATTCTGTGATTCCATTCACTTTCTGTGCATTGCAGATTTTACAGGGCTCTAGTCAGGTTAGCATTGTGGGTGTGTTATACTGCCCCGGCCCTTAGCGTAGCCAGGAGGAGGGGACCCATTGTGGCTCTGTGTCCAGTTTGTTGATCAGCCTCAGCAGCTCCTGATAGGCCTTGTCCTGGTCTGTGTTCACGATGGCTGCATCAAACAGGTGGCCAAAGTTCTGTTCCATCTCACGGGCCTTCTCGATGATGTCACGCAGCTCCTCTGGCTGATGTAGAGAAAGGGTTGGGGATAAGAGAAGGAACACAGCATGTTTCCCCAGGTTAGCTTGATGTTTTTCCTAGCCACTGTGCTTCTGTCTCTACATTGCTGGCTCTTTGGGGTTTTATGCTGGGTATCTGCAAAGCACTGACAACTGCTGATGTAAAAAGGGCTTTATAAAATACACTGCTCAAAAAAAGAAAGGGAACACTAAAATAACACATCCTAGATCTGAATGAATGAAATATTCTTATTAAATACTTTTTTCTTTACATAGTCGAATGTGCTGACAACAAAAATCACACAAAAATTATCAATGGAAATCAAATTTATCAAGCCATGGTCTGGATTTGGGGTCACTCAAAATTAGAGTGGAAAACCACACTACAGGCTGATCCAACTTTGATGTAATGTCCTTAAAACAAGTCAAAATGAAGCTCAGTAGTGTGTGTGGCCTCCACGTGCCTGTATGACCTCCCTACAACGCCTGGGCATGCTCCTGATGAGGTGGTGGATGGTCTCCTGAGGGATCTCCTCCCAGACCTGGACTAAAGCATCCGCCAACTCCTGGACAGTCTGTGGTGCAACGTGGCGTTGGTGGATGGAGCGAGACATGATGTCCCAGATGTGCTCAATTGGATTCAGGTCTGGGGAACGGGCGGGCCAGTCCATAGCATCAATGCCTTCCTCTTGCAGGAACTGCTGACACACTCCAGCCACATGAGGTCTAGCATTGTCTTACATTAGGAGGAACCCAGGGCCAACCGCACCAGCATATGGTCTCACAAGGGGTCTGAGGATCTCATCTCGGTACCTAATGGCAGTCAGGCTACCTCTGGCGAGCACATGGAGGGCTGTGCAGCCCCCCAAAGAAATGCCACCCTACACCATGACTGCTGCAGGCAGCAGAATGTTCTCCACGGCGTCTCCAGACTCTGTCACGTCTGTCACATGTGCTCAGTGTGAACCTGCTTTCATCTGTGAAGAGCACAGGGCGCCAGTGGCGAATTTGCCAATCTTGGTGTTCTCTGGCAAATGCCAAACGTCCTGCACGGTGTTGGGCTGTAAGCACAACCCCCACTTGTGGACGTCGGGCCCTCATACCACCCTCATGGAGTCTGTTTCTGATCGTTTGTGCAGACACATGCACATTTGTGGCCTGCTGGAGGTCATTTTGCAGGGCTCTGGCAGTGCCCCTCCTTGCAGAAAGGCAGAGGTAGCGGTCCTGCTGCTGAGTTGTTGCCCTCCTACGGCCTCCTCCACGTCTCCTGATGTACTGGCCTGTCTCCTGGTAGCGCCTCCATGCTCTGGACACTACGCTGACAGACACAGCAAACCTTCTTGCACCAGCTCGCATTGATGTGCCATCATGGATGAGCTGCACTACCTGAGCCACTTGTGTGGGTTGTAGACTCCGTCTCATGCTACCACTAGAGTGAAAGCACCGCCAGCATTCAAAAGTGACCAAAACATCAGCCAGGAAGCATAGGAACTGAGAAGTGGTCTGTGGTCACCACCTGCAGAACCACTCCTTTATTGGGGGTGTCTTGCTAATTGCCTATAATTTCCACCTGTTGTCTATTCCATTTGCACAACAGCATGTGAAATTTATTGTCAATCAGTGTTGGTTCCTAAGTGGACAGTTTGATTTCACAGAAGTGTGATTGACTTGGAGTTACATTGTGTTGTTTAAGTGTTCCCTTTATTTTTTTGAGCAGTGTATATTTGAATAATGATTGATTGCTAGATGTCAAGTGGATGAGCTTGACCAAGGCTTAGTAAACCAATCTTACTGACAGACAGGACCCTTCGGGGTCAAAACGATGGAGAAAACAGATGTGGTGTTTGAAGGATTCAGTACCTTTGGGTTCTTGCTCTCTTTGGTCAGGAGGGCTCGCAACCGTTCTTGGGAGGGAGGAGCGATGAAGATAATGTAAGGCTTCAGATCCGAGCTACGCAGAGTCTTCAACGACTGGAGAGAGGATGGAGAGAACTCCCAGTCAGACACGGCAGCAACATAGACAATTTATGTTCTCTTATAATACCTCTTATTTTCCTCTGTCTGGCCTCCTCTCCCTCTCAACTCTCTATATTATTTCCTTCCCACCAATCACTCTCCCCCTCACCTGTGTGTGCAGACAGAGCAGGCAGATCTTGCCCATGTTGATGAGTTGGCGGACAGAGTCAGTGCTGGTTCCGTACAGGTTCTTCTCAAACTCTCCCGACTCAATGAACTTCCCTGCAGTGGCGTCCATGTCAAAGGCCTGGCGGGAGACAAAGTGGTAGTCTCTCCCACTCACCTCTACATCACGCCTGTTCCGTGTCGTGTCTGGAATGAGCAAAAATAAAACAAATGATTGACATTTTTATTGCAAAAAAAATATATAAAACAGGACAGTGGAAGGGATACAACAGACACTGACTGAACAATTATATCTGGAATGAATACAAATGATCAAATTCTATACCCTCTAAATGTGTTGAGGAATATTTACTCCCTACAGTACAAATACATTCTCATTGACCATTTGGTATGCCCCTAAAACATCTAGAATCTTTACAACCTAGTACAAGGGATGCACAATATATCAGTGAAAATATCAGAATCGGATGATATTAGCTAAAAATGTTAACAACGGTATGGTCCCGATGTCTAGCTTAACGCCGATGTGCAAAACTGATGTCAAAGCTGACGTGCATACCTATATAATGTACAGTTGAAGTCAGAAGTTTACATACACTTAGGTTGGAGTCATTAAAACTCATTTTTCAACCACTCCACAAATGTCTTGTTAACAAACTATAGTTTTGGAAAGTTGGTTAGGACATCTACTTTGTGCATGACACAAGTAATTTTTACAACAATTGCTTACAGACAGATTATTTCACTTATAATTCACTGTATCATAATTTCCTGTGGGTCAGAAGTTTACATACACTAAGTTGACTGTGCCTTTAAACAGCTTGGAAAATTCCAGAAAATTATGTCATGGCTTTAGAAGCTTCTGATTGGCTAATTGACATCATTTGAGTCAATTGGAGGTGTACCTGTGGATGTATTTCAAGGCCTACGTTCAGACTCTGTGCCTCTTTGCTTGACATCATGGGAAAATCAAAAGAAATCAGCCAAGAACTCAACATTTTTTGTAGACCTCCACAAGTCTGGTTCATCCTTCAGCGCAATTTACAAACACCTGAAGGTACCAGGTTCCTCTGTTTAAACAATAGTACGTAAGTATGAACACCATGGGACCACGCAGCCATCATACCGCTCAGGAAGAAGATGCGTTCTGTCTCCTAGAGATGAACGTACTTTGGTGTGAAAAGTGCAAATCAATCCCAGAACAGCAGCAAACCTTGTGAAGATGCTGGAGGAAACCGGTATAAAAGTATCTATATCCACATTAAAATGAGTCCTATAATCGACATAACCTGAAAGGCCACTCAGCAAGGAAGAAGCCACTGCTCCAAAACCGTCATAAAAAAGCCAGACTGTTTGCAACTGCACATGGGGACAAAGAGCATACATTTTTGGAGAAATGTCCTCTGGTCTGAAGAAACAAAATTAGAACTGTTTGGCCATAGTGACCATCATTATGTTTGGAGGAAAAAGGGGGAGGCTTGCAAGCCAAAGAACACCATCCCAACCATGAAGCATGGGGGTGGCAGCATCATGTTGTGGGGGTGCTTTGCTGCAGGAGGGACTGCAGGAGGAATGAAAATTACGTGGATAAATTGAATCAACATCTCAAGACATCAGTCAGGAAGTTAAAGCTTGGTCGCAAATGGACCTTCCAAATGGACAATGACCCCAAGCATACTTCCAAAGTTGCGGCAAAATGGCTTAAGGACAACAAAGTTGAGGTATTGGAGTGGCCATCACAAAGCCCTGATCTCAATCCTATTGAAAATTTGTGGGCAGAACTGAAAAAGCATGTGCAAGCAAGGAGGCCTACAAACCTGACTCAGTTACACCAGCTCTGTCTGGAGGAATGGGCCAAAATTCACCCAACTTATTGTGGGAAGCTTGTGTAAGGCTACCCAAAACATTTGCCCCAAGATAAACAATTTAAAGGCAATGCTACCAAATACTTATTGAGTGTATGTAAACTTCTGACCCACTGGGAATGTGATGAAAGAAATAAAAGCTGAAAGAAATCACTCTACTATTATTCTGACATTTCACATTATTAAAATAAAGTGGTGATCCTAACTGACCTAAGACAGGGAATTTTTACTAGGATTAAATGTCAGGAATTGTGAAAAACTGGGTTTAAATGTATTTGGCTAAGGTGAATGTAAACGACGCCATGTAAAATGTTGCTCTACACTGCAACACAGCATTCCTAACCTATCAACAAGTCGAGCAGTCATTTGAAAGAATAAGATAATTTCAGCAAGACAACTCAAAGGCGAAATCCATTAATGCCAAGATAATCAACCGTTCTCTGTCGTGGGTGATGTTGGCTTTCGTGACAGGCCGAGCACCGGTACACATTAACGTTACTAAGTGCGCTATTTTTCAAATGTTGCCCTACCAAGTTACACAGTAATAGCTTCACGACATACTATGGAAGGCCATTTGGGTCTTTGCGTGTCCAAAAATATATTTGACGAGTTAAATACGCTTTTAATTTGAAACGTCAAATAGCAGTTCTATTGTAGAATGTTGTGAATTTACACGTGCAAGCCAAGCGCCACCACTACTATCAGTAGGACTGTCAAAGCTGTACAAAAACGTCTGTAAACAAGCAACCACCAGCCACGAACAATGTGATTACAATACCGCGATGGTAATAAAGTATTATTTGTTTGACCGCAACTTCTGGGGTAGCTAGCTAGCTTTAGCTTGGTACCAAGTTAGCACCAATACAACCAGCCGGAAAACAATGACCAGTAGAAACTGCAGTCATTTTTACTATCCTTAGCAATGATTAATGAATTATTGTGAATAAGTATTAGCTAGGTAGCCACTAGTTGTTCACCAATTGAGCTTCAGTTCATGAAAATAAATAGCTAGTGTGAGGTTCTGTGTTATACACTATAGCCCTTACCATATCATATGTGATGGAATATTATTTGCTGTTGGCTTGTGTGGGTATATGTGTTATGCAACATAGCTGACTTGAGACATTGTTAACAGTTTCAGGGCCATGGGCCTTTCTCATGATGGAAAAATACAGAATAACATGAAGACAAGAACTGTGCAATGAGTGGTGGGGGCACATTCAGAACGTAGTGTTGCGAGAACAAACTGTATTTTGTTAGATAACAGGAGCCAGGTGTGAGATAACTGTATTGAGTGTGTGAGCGCCTAGATATTCTACACAACTACAACGACTGACCGCTGAAGCGCCTAGGAGGCTGGGACCAGCTTGTGCGCCAACAATCAACGATAGGCTGGGTGAGTTTAAACCACGCCCAGTCTCTACTCTGACAGGCCGGCTCGGAAGCAGGAACTACTTCTGTCAAGAGTATATTATAATATCTTTGTCAGGAACAAGTCAGTTCTCTGTGAGGTGTGACAGAGAGCCCGTATATACGAAAATTGCATTTACCACTTATGGCTTAGCTAATAAAAAATACATAGTATACAATTCGGTGACTCAGTTTCATACTTATCCTGATACCAGATTCGATTGACACAACCCTTAACACTAGCCAGACCAAAGCTAACGTTATAAGCAGCCAGCTAGCTTCATCTGGCTAGTGAGGCTCGACCGGACCGGGTTATGTGTTGTGAAGCTAGCCACAATAAGGATTAGGCAGAATAGTGGAATTTGCAGTTCGCCTTCAAAATAAAAGTACCTATTCGAAAGTAATGCAAAAGGTTACAATTGGTGGAATCATGCCATATTTAGACTAGATAATGTTAAATAAGGTTGAAATGTGAAATGGGGTAAAAGTCTACTCGGTGACACCCACAGAACACAACTGTTAAGAGTTTACGCAAATATTAGCGGTGCTCTTATCGCGGGACTGTGACATCACCTCCCCAGTCAGCCTATTGGTGTATTGACATTCATATTGCACTGTATAGCTCTACCTAATGATTGGGGAGCAATGAAATGGGGTATCAGTCTACTCAATACTCCTCCTCAGAGTTATCAGACTCAAACATCCACGCAGTATTGTTTTTCCTCAGGAATAGTTTTCAATACACATAGGTTGACAATAAATGTGTCTCAATTCACAGTTGTTTGAGTCCCACGATAAGAGCTACGATGCTAATGTTCTCTGGCTGTCACTGATCCACAAACCATAAGTAAGGCTGTACAGTGAAATAAGTATACTCCCAATGAAATTCTAAAGTATAATACATTCAGAATGATTTAAACAGATTTTTGTCAAATTAACAAATTGTCTTTTGTTGATTTTATATAACATTCCAACCTCATTGAGCATGATCTATTCAATTATGGCATAATTCTACTATTTGTATTCATTTGCATCACCGTCAATGACAAACTTATTTTGAAGGCTAACCTCAAAGTCCACTATTGTGGCTAATCCTTATTGTGGCTAGCTTCAGATAGATGGGTCCGACCATTAAATCAAACAAGAACTGTCTTATAAGTTAGGATTATTTTAGATGACACCTAGCTATATAGTTAGCTAGCTAGCTATAAGCTACTGAAACAGATTTGTCGTTTGCTATGTTTTTGGGGAAGAACATTGTTTGCATCCATTAGTTAGCTTATTATTTTTTTAATGACCAGCATTGTAGGTGTGCGAGAAAACTTTACCAGCATCATAGCATAAGTATTGATGAATCGTTATGACATATGAAATACGAGTGATAATGTAGTCAATGTGTAACAACTACGTACAAAATGTATGAACGAGTTCAATTATTATGTGACGTGCAGTCATATTCAGGTCCTGATTGGTCAGCAAGCGTACATGACACATCATAGTGTTATTTGATGTGCATCTTTCTTTGACAGCAAAGACCCAACTGTGTTCCATAGAAATCCTGGTTGAGAATGAAACGACTGAACAAATGAACAACGAAACAGCACAGCAAGTAAGATAAAGAAATAGGTTTTGATTATGTTTTACTGGTAATGGGGACACACGTAATTGCTAACAAAATAACTCTTTGGTCAGTGTGTGTAACCTTTATTTAACTAGGCAAGTCAGTTAAGAACAAATTTATTTTATTTACAATGACAGCCTACCCCGGCCAAGCCCGGACGATGTTGGGCCAATTGTGCGCCACCCTATGGGACTCCCAATCACGGCCAGATGTGATACAGCCTGGATTTGAACCAGGGACTGTAGTGACACCTCTTGCACTGAGATGCAGTGCCTTAACACACACACATGGACGCAGTGGTCTAACTACACTGCTCAAAAAAATAAAGGGAACACTAAAATAACACATCCTAGATCTGAATGAATGAAATATTCTTATTAAATACTTTTTTCTTTACATAGTTGAATGTGCTGACAACAAAATCACACAAAAATTATCAATGGAAATCAAATGTATCAACCCATGGAGGTCTGGATTTGGAGTCACACTCAAAATTAAAGTGGAAAACCACACTACAGGCTGATCCAACTTTGATGTAATGTCCTTAAAACAAGTCAAAATGAGGCTCAGTAGTGTGTGTGGCCTCCACGTGCCTGTATGAGCTCCCTACAACGCCTGGGCATGCTCCTGGTGAGGTGGCAGATGGTCTCCTGAGGGATCTCCTCCCAGACCTGGACTAAAGCATCCGCCAACTCCTGGACAGTCTGTGGTGCAACGTGGCGTTGGTGGATGGAGCGAGACATGATGTCCCAGATGTGCTCAATTGGATTCAGGTCTGGGGAACGGGCGGGCCAGTCCATAGCATCAATGCCTTCCTCTTGCAGGAACTGCTGACGCACTCCAGCCACATGAGGTCTAGCATTGTCTTGCATTAGGAGGAACCCAGGGCCAACCGCACCAGCATATGGTCACACAAGGGGTCTGAGGGTCTCATCTCGGTACCTAATGGCAGTCAGGCTACCTCTGGCGAGCACATGGAGGGCTGTGCGGCCCCCCAAAGAAATGCCACCCCACACCATGTCTGACCCACCGCCAAACCGGTCATGCTGGAGGATGTTGCAGGCAGCAGAACGTTCTCCACAGCGTCTCCAGACTGTCACGTCTGTCACATGTGCTCAGTGTGAACCTGCTTTCTGTGCCAGTGGCGAATTTGCCAATCTTGGTGTTCTCTGGCAAATGCCAAATGTCCTGCACGGTGTTGGGCTGTAAGCACAACCCCCACCTATGGACGTCGGGCCCTCATACCACCCTCATGGAGTCTGCATGTGTCTGCTCAAACGGTCAGAAACACATTTGTGGCCTGCTGGAGGTCATTTTGCAGGGCTCTGGCAGTGCTCCTCCTGCCCCTCCTTGCACAAAGGCGGAGGTAGCGGTCCTCTGCTGGGTTGTTGCCCTCCTAGGGCCTCCTCCACGTCTCCTGATGTACTGGCCTGTCTCCTGGTAGCGCCTCCATGCTCTGGACACTACGCTGACAGACACAGCAAACCTTCTTGCCACAGCTCGCATTGATGTTCCATCCTGGATGAGCTGCACTACCTGAGCCACTTGTGTGGGTTGTAGATTCCGTATCATGCTACCACTAGAGTGAAAGCACAGCCAGCATTCAAAAGTGACCAAAACATCAGCCAGGAAGCATAGGAACTGAGAAGTGGTCTGTGGTCACCACCTGCAGAACCACTCCTTTATTGGTGGTGTCTAATTTCCACCTGTTGTCTATACCATTTGCATAACAGCATGTGAAATTTATTGTCAATCAGTGTTGCTTCCTAAGTGGACAGTTTGATTTTACAGAAGTGTGATTGACTTGGAGTTACATTGTGTTGTTTAAGTGTTCCCTTTATTTTTTTGAGCAGTGTATTTAACTGTACTAGAATGCTTAAAAGGCCGCTCAAATTTTAAATGTCGGTATCGGGTTTTTTTGTCAAGGAAAATATTGGATATCGTATCGGGCAAAAATATCATATGAGTGCATCATTACCTAGTACCTATTGTCTGGCGTCAGATGGTGTCACTCCTACGCAAAGCTCGTCCCTCAGCCGTCGCAGTACCTGACGTTCGACAATGGACTAGTGAGAGTTTGAGGAAAGCCTTCAGGGAACACTGAAGAGTGAGCACTGAGGAGTGCAGTTCAAGGGGAAAGTTCACCTTTGAAAATAAACGTTTGATCAATTTGACACTTACGTGGGACTGCTCCCCCAAATCTGTCTGGCTGGCTAGACAGCAGTCTCTGTCTCAAGTCGTTCTGCCCACAGTTGGGAGGACCAATCAGGGCGATGGGTCGCTTTCGATTGGCTGGCTGGTGGTAGAGCGCCATCTCCTCATAGGTCAGGATCTCCTCACTGTCGTTGTCTGGGGAGCAGCAGAGATGCAGACAAAGCAGGAACAAGACAGTTTTAGTTTCATTTCAAACACTATTCCTATCTTGGTATAATGAAAAAGACTTGAGCCTGAGAAAGGCCTTTCGTTGAAACGTCAACATTTATCCTGTTCTTGTCATTTCTTCTACTATATCTTGGGGTCCTTCCAACCACAGTCCATTAAAGTGAAAATACTAACTTTCATAGTACGTGGTCTTTTGGCTAAAGCTGGCTAAAGTAAGTGATCTCTCTTTCTCAGGCCTACGACTACTAGTGCTATTTTTTGCTCAGGTTATAAAATAGTAACTCGGGGTATAAGAGATATGAGTAACAGTCAATAGTGATAAGGGAAGAGTAAGTGTGAATAACTTCACATGCATAATGCATAAGCATTAAAACAAGCACAGCCGCACATTCCATAACCAGAGACAAACAGCCCCCCCAGCAACCAAGACTCATATTCACCAAGAGTTTCAGAGTAGTAGTGCTGATCTAGGATCAGGTCCTCCGTGTCCAATATAATCTCATACACTATGATCTAAAATACAAAACTGCACTCCTACTCTGAGACACTGAATACGGGCCCAGGGTACCCATATTAGGTTCTTTCTACACCAGTCTGCAAACATCTCTGCTACAGCACTCTACCACGCTCTACTTCCAGCCATCTGGTCCATGGGGAGTGGGACTAAGAGACTACGCACTCCACCAGCCATCCTAAACTGCAATCAAATAACTGCACGACACCTGCAATATTCACTGAGTGTACAAAACATTACTAATATCTTCCTAATATTGAGTTGCACCCCCCTTTTGCCCTCAGAACAGCCTCAGTTGGTCGGGCATGGACTCTACAAGGTGTCAAAAGCATTCCACAGGGATGTTGACTCCAATTCTTCCCACAGCTGCGTCAAGTTGGCTGGATGTCCTTAGGGTGGTGGACCATTCTTGATACACACAGGAAACTGTTGAGTGTGAAAAACCCAGCAGCGTTCCAGTTCTTGACACAAACCGGTGCGCCTGGCACCTACTGTCAAACTCCTTTCAAAGGCACTTCAATATTTTGTCTGACCCATTAGGTTAAGAATGGCACACATACACAATCCATGTCTCAAGGCTTCAAAATCCTTCTTTAACCCGTCTGTCTCTTCCCCTTCATCCACACTGATTTGAAGTGGATTTAACAAGTGACATCAGTAAGGGATCATAACCTGATCGGTCGGTCATGGAAAATGCATGGGTGTGTGTAAATGTACTTGGTGAATTCTTCTGAGCTGGCTTTACCATCATTCTGCTTGATGTTGTAAAGGAGCTTCTTCCTCTTCTTCTTGTTCTTCTTAGCACACCACAGCTTTCCCGACTTCTCAGGCTCTTTATCCTCTTCTATGGTCTGCTTCATGGCCTCTCTCTGCTGCTGGAAGCTCTTGCCTGCATTTACAAAGAGAAGAGATGTTGTTAAACACGGTCTGATGATCTACATTGATGACCTGAATTGAAACTGGTCCAGTTTGTTAGGAGGCATTTTATTTATCCTTTAATTAACCAGAAAAGTCACATTCAGATTGACATCTTTTTTTCCAAGACAGACCTGGTCAAAAAAACAACACACACACACACAAAACTAAAAACTGCAAATAGCATAAGATAACTTTCTGAGGTTTCCAAGCTAAGTTCTCCTTAACAGTTATTCAATCTGTGTAGAGGCTGGGTAGCGTACCTGGTACTAACCCAGCCAGGTGCTGGTTGGGGTCAGGGTAGCGTACCTGGTACTAACCCGGCCAGGGGCTGGTTGGGGTCAGGGTAGCGTACCTGGTACTAACCCGGCCAGGGGCTGGTTGGGGTCAGGGTAGCGTACCTGGTACTAACCCGGCCAGGTGCTGGTTGGGGTCAGGGTAGCGTACCTGGTACTAACCCGGCCAGGGGCTGGTTGGGGTCAGGGTAGCGTACCTGGTACTAACCCGGCCAGGTGCTGGTTGGGGTCAGGGTAGCGTACCTGGTACTAACCCGGCCAGGTGCTGGTTGGGGTCAGGGTAGCGTACCTGGTACTAGCCCGGTCAGGGGCTGGTTGGGGTCAGGGTAGCGTACCTGGTACTAGCCCGGTCAGGGGCTGGTTGGGGTCAGGGTAGAGTACCTGGTACTAGCCCGGTCAGGGGCTGGTTGGGGTCAGGGTAGCGTACCTGGTACTAGCCCGGTCAGGGGCTGGTTGGGGTCAGGGTAGCGTACCTGGTACTAGCCCGGTCAGGGGCTGGTTGGGGTCAGGGTAGCGTACCTGGTACTAGCCCGGTCAGGGGCTGGTTGGGGTCAGGGTAGCGTACCTGGTACTAGCCCGGTCAGGGGCTGGTTAGGGTCAGGGTAGCGTACCTGGTACTAGCCCGGTCAGGGGCTGGTTGGGGTCAGGGTAGCGTACCTGGTACTAGCCCGGTCAGGGGCTGGTTGGGGTCAGGGTAGCGTACCTGGTACTAGCCCGGTCAGGGGCTGGTTGGGGTCAGGGTAGCGTACCTGGTACTAACCCGGCCAGGTGCTGGTTGGGGTCAGGGTAGCGTACCTGGTACTAGCCCGGTCAGGGGCTGGTTGGGGTCAGGGTAGCGTACCTGGTACTAACCCAGCCAGGTGCTGGTTGGGGTCAGGGTAGCGTACCTGGTACTAACCCAGCCAGGTGCTGGTTGGGGTCAGGGTAGCGTACCTGGTACTAGCCCGGCCAGGGGCTGGTTGGGGTCAGGGTAGCGTACCTGGTACTAACCCAGCCAGGTGCTGGTTGGGGTCAGGGTAGCGTACCTGGTACTAACCCAGCCAGGGGCTGGTTGGGGTCAGGGTAGCGTACCTGGTACTAACCCAGCCAGGTGCTGGTTGGGGTCAGGGTAGCGTACCTGGTACTAACCCAGCCAGGTGCTGGTTGGGGTCAGGGTAGCGTACCTGGTACTAGCCCGGCCAGGGGCTGGTTGTCCTCGTCTCCGTCCCTGTAGGCCTGCCACCAGTTGGGGTCGTCCTGGCTAATGATGTGGAGGATGTCTCCCTTCTGGAAGCACAGGCCTAGTTCCCTACACGGCACGTAGGGGTCATCAGACGGGTCGTAGTCAAAGTGAGCCTTCACATGGACCTGGTGGAAAAGAGGTCAAGACATTACCTTAGTTTTTCTGTATATTCTAGAATTACATTAAGATTCACATTTGTAAATATGGTCATGTAGCAGATGCTCTAATTAAGCAATAAGGCCAGAGAATGTATGTTATATTTTCCATATACCACGAACCCCTGAGGTGCCTTATTACTATTATTAACTGGTTACCAAAGTAATTAGAGCAGTAAAAACAAATGTTTAGTCATACAATCTGATATACCATGGCTGTCAGCCAATCAGTATTCTGGGCTCGAACCACCCAGTTTATAATCCAAAACAATGTAGTGTTCATAAGGACATATTCAGTATGTGGTGGCCCATGTGGGAATCAAAGCAACATGGGTCAGAACCATGCTGTCCAACCCACTGAGAACCATTGGAACTTGGAACAGTGTGAATGCTACAGACAGACGGACATCACAGCCAAGGTTGGGATAGAAGCTGAGAGGAGAGGTGGTCGGAGATGGAGATGTGTCTGTACTCCCCAGTCTCTGATGGGCGGGGTTTTGGTCTGTACTCACCACAGTCTCTGATGGGCAGGGTTTTGGGTCTGTACTCACCACAGTCTCTGATGGGCGGGGTTTTGGTCTGTACTCACGACAGTCTGATGGGGCGGGGGTTGGTCTGTACTCCCCATAGTCTCTGATGGACACGGGTTTGGTCTGTACTCACTACAGTCTCTCTGATGGACGGGGGTTTGTTCTGTACTCACTAGTCTCTCTGATGGACGGGGGTTCGGTCTGTACTTACCATAGTCTCTATGATGGACGGGGGTTCGGTCTGTACTTACCATAGTCTCTCTGATGGACGGGGGTTCGGTCTGTACTTACCATAGTCTCTCTGATGGACGGGGGTTCGGTCTGTACTTACCATAGTCTCTATGATGGACGGGGGTTCGGTCTGTACTTACCATAGTCTCTCTGATGGACGGGGGTTCGGTCTGTACTTACCATAGTCTCTATGATGGACGGGGGTTCGGTCTGTACTCACCACAGTCTCTTTGATGGGCGGGGGTTTGTTCTGTGAGCTGGGGATAAGGATGAAGGTCAGGGTTCCGTGCATTTCGGCCAGGATGTCGAAGACCTCGTTGACGTCCTTCCCTCTGATCTCCACTCCGTTGATCTCCAGAACCTCGTCTCCTTCATGCAGCAGCCCGCTGCGCTCCGCCGCACCGCCCTTCACGATGCGGCTTATTACCACACTGTCCATGTCGTTACGCACTGTCGCACCCTGCCGCACACACACAGGGTGAAGAACACAGGTTACTGATAGATACAGGAGGGATTCAACTTTTCTGATATGAGAGATGATGGCTTTGTCTGAAAAGTGTACATTCATTCAAATGTATTTTATAAAGCCCTTTTTACATTAGCACTTGTCAAAAAGTTGTTTACAGATACTCAGCCTAAAACCTAAATTCAAGCTGTCAAATCCTCGATTCCTCCCGTCCTTGATTCGTCGCTACACTCTCAAAGCTCATTGGGAGGGGGGATCCTGAAGGGCGGGACCTTGGATCCTCTCCTCCAATAAGCTTTGAGGGAGGAATTGAGAAAACAAAGACTGGAAGAACCGAGGATTTGACAGCTGGGACTTTTCAGACAGCCTATGTCTACTCATATGATGATTCATGACTGTTGGTGTGTTTTAAAGGAGTCTCACCAGTGGGATGTCCCTGGCCTTCTCCATGCGGACTATCTTGACAGTCTCCCCTCCCCACTGGGTGAGAGCCTCACAGGGGTCAGGGGTCAGGGGCTCCAGCTGCATCTCCTGCTCCGCAACACAGTCATGGGCCAGAAGCACCGCCTGGGGAGGTACAGGGGACATAGGGTTAGCTTTACTGGGTTAACTAACCAGACTCTAGCTGCTAGAGGGTTGGATGCAGAGACACAGGTTAGACTGGCATACCAAGACACAGGTTAGACTGGCACACCAAGACACAGACTCCATACAGTCATGGGCCAGTAGAACCTACTGGGGAGGGACAGGGGACGTACTGGTCAGAATTACTGGGTTAACTAGACACTTTTATAGGAAACACAACATCCCTCCCTGTCCTCTCTCCACCATACAGTCACTGGCCAGCAGCACTGAAAGGCGCAGAGAGCAGTCATACATTCTGGGTTAACTACTAGACTTTTACAATATGCTCACACACCAACTCAGTGGCCTTGTGGTTAGTGTCCGGCCTGAGGTTGGAACGTAGGGGTTCGATCCCCTCTCTGCTTGCCAGTAAGCTTTAAGACGATGGATTGGGGGGCAAGGCCATGTGAAAGACTAGCATCATGTCTAGTGGGTGCACTTGTACATCAAGCTGCCTCACTCTACAGAAACAGGAGATATGCTCCTGCCCCTATGGGCAGTTCTGGCTCAGACAAGGCTTACTTGGAGATAACAATCAGACTTAGTAGGTTAACTTTCAGTGACTTGTAAAGCAAAAACACAGGCAGAGATAGGCGCATGAACGCACACATCCACAGAGACCTGTCTTTAACAGTACTGTAGTCTTTACTTCCAGAGCCCCCTGATATTCTTCTATTTCCTGCCCTGAACCTTAGTCACTGCTCTAGCCGGCTACCACCCAGTACTCTACCCTGCAGCCTAGTGACTGTTCTAGATGGCTACCACCCGGTACTCTACCCTGCAGCCTAGAGACTGTCCTAGATGGCTACCACCCGGTACTCTACCCTGCAGCCTAGAGACTGTTCTAGATGGCTACCACCCGGTACTCTACCCTGCAGCCTAGAGACTGTTCTAGATGGCTACCACCCGGTACTCTACCCTGCAGCCTAGAGACTGTCCTAGATGGCTACCACCCGGTACTCTACCCTGCAGCCTAGAGACTGTTCTAGATGGCTACCACCCGGTACTCTACCCTGCAGCCTAGAGACTGTCCTAGATGGCTACCACCCGGTACTCTACCCTGCAGCCTAGAGACTGCTGTACATAGAGTCATTGAACACTGGTCACTTTAATAATGTTTACATGCGGTTTCACCCACTTTATATGTATACACTGTATTCTAGTCAAGGCTCATCCTATATTTATTTTCTGGATTATGTGTGTATTTCTATTACAAGGTACTACTGCACTGTTGGACCTAGAAACACAAGCATTTTGCTGCACCTGCACATCTGCAGATCTGTTTACGCGACCAATAAACTTGGATTTGATTCATGTGGAAGGAAGAAAATCCAGGAGGAGAAACATGATATAAGAAACCTTCAGTAAGTAGTAACAGACTAACAGCCATTTCATCCCGTGGGGAGAAAGGCCTGGTTAGTTACCTCACTAGGTCTACCTTCTTCCTCTCCTCCATCCTCCTGTGTGTTGGGTCATGTTCAGTAGTGCACACTGTAGCAAAACATTCAGGTAGTACCTCCCTTATCAATCTGTTTCAAACCGTCCCTCCCTACTGAACATGCCCTGGTGTCTCAGAGGAGCAGCAGTATCATTGGCCTCCTGAGTGGCGCAGCGGTCTAAGGCACTGCATTGAAGTGCTAGAGACATCATTAGAGACCCTGGTTTGATTCCAGGCTGTGTCACAACCGGCCGTAATCGGGAGTCCCAAAGGGTGGCACACAATTGGCTCAGCGTCGTACGGGTTAGGGGAGGGTTTGGCAGGGTTTGGCCATAATTGTAAATAAGAATTTGTTCTTAACAGACTTGCCTAGTTAAATAAAAGAACAAATAAATTGTAGATGTGGGGGACAGAGACCAGTCTGAGTGTAAGGGAAAGGTAGAAGTGTACAGGGCTCAGGGGAAGACAGCTTGGTCACATTGCAGAAGCAGTATACAGGGCTCAGGGGAAGACAGCTTGGTCACATTGCAGAAGCAGTATACAGGGCTCAGGGGAAGACAGCTTGGTCACATTGCAGAAGCAGTATACAGGGCTCAGGGGAAGACAGCTTGGTCACATTGCAGAAGCAGTATACAGGGCTCAGGGGAAGACAGCTTGGTCATATAGTATAAACTCAGAGGAAGGATGTGGGAGAGAGATTAGGAGCCAACAGCTGATCACAGCTGAATCAACACACTCCTGACCTGAACAAACTCCCAGGGGGATACGGGTTCTGCTGAGGGGGATACGGGTTATGCTGAGGGGGATACGGGTTATGCTGAGGGGGATACGGGTTATGCTGAGGGGGATACGGGTTATGCTGAGGGGGATACGGGTTATGCTGAGGGGGATACGGGTTCTGCTGAGGGGGATACGGGTTCTGCTGAGGGGGATACAGGTTCTGCTGAGGGGGATATGGGTTCTGCTGAGGGGGATATGGGTTCTGCTGGGACAGAGACGCAGGTGAGACACAGCGGTTACACAGAGACACATAATTAGTCATTCCAGTAGGAATGGATGGAAGCCTCACCTGGACATGTGGTGAGGAGAGCAGGGTGTTGAGCTCCAAACCCTCCGTGTGTTGGCTGTTATGAACCATAGACTGGACCTGAAGATGAACACACAGGAAGTCAAAGAAAGATGAGGGATAGGAGTCACACCCGGAAACTTGAAACACATGAATGATTTACAGCTGTTCTCTCCAATCAAAGAAACGCATCAAAAGGTAACATATCTACAGAAAGGTTTGAAGTATTTCAATATTTCCACCCATTTGATACAATAGGCTACATTTGTTCACCAGATTAGAGGGCATAGGGTTTGTGTTACAACATTTAGTTGACTGGTTTTCATTTTTTCCTTGTGGGGTGAAAGTGAATTATTCTAAGATCTGGTGATCCATGCTCTGTTGATGGGCCTTCAAAAGCCTTTAGATCGGCCCCAGGCCACACAGCCCCAGGCCACGCAGGCCCAGGCCACGCAGGCCCAGGCCACGCAGGCCCAGGCCACGCAGGCCCAGGCCACGCAGGCCCAGGCCCAGCCCCAGGCCATGCAGGCCCAGCCCATACAGTCCCAGGCCATGCAGGCCCAGCCCCAGGCCATACTGCCCCAGGCCACGCAGGCCCAGCCCCAGGCCCAGGCCATGCAGGCTCAGCCCCAGCCCCAGGCCATACAGGCCCAGCCCCAGGCCATACAGCCCCATGCCACGTAGGCCCAGCAGCCCCAGGCCGCGCAGGCCCAGCCCGAGGCCACGCAGGCCCAGGCCACGCAGGCCACGCAGGCCCAGGCCACGCAGGCCCAGCCCCAGGCCACGCAGGCCCAGGCCACGCAGGCCCAGGCCACGCAGGCCCAGCCCCAGGCCATGCAAACAGAATAGTAAAATAACCACAGCCTAGGCCCCAGGTTCAGCTTGGGTTATGTTCATTAGGGCACGCAGCAGAGTGACAGAATGTTTTGCAATGCTAATGAGCGTTTCTTATTGGTTACAGATGCCTTTTAAAGATCCTAAGCACTAGATTCATAACATATCATACAAATTGCAACAAAAACATACATACAGATGTGCTCAAATGTGTTGGTACCCTTACAGCTCATTGAAATAATGCTTCATTGCTCCTGAAAAGAGATGACATTAAAAGCTATTTTATCATGTATACTTGCATGCCTTTGGTATGTCATAGAATAAAGCAAAGAAGCTGTGAAAATAGATTCATTATTGCTTATTCTACAAAGATATTCTAAAATGACCTGGAAACATCTGTTGGTCCCCCTTAGAAAATATAATAAATACTTGGATTATAGTGATATTTCAAACTAATTCGTATCACACACACACACACACACACACACACACACACGAGTGAGCTCCAACCTATGAATGAGCTCCAACCTATCTCCAATCTTGTAAACCAGTCATTCAGCCGATTTAAATGGACAGAAGTAGTCACTGAGCAGTTTGGTATCATTGTGTGGACCACACGGAACATGGACCAGAGAAAGGAAAGGAGAGATTTGTCTGGAGAAGGCATCCATCAAACCTGAGACAGCTGGAGCATTTTGCTCAGGAAGAGTAGGCCAAACTACCGGTTAACAGGTGCAGAATGCACCCATCAAACCTGAGACAGCTGGAGCATTTTGCTCAGGAAGAGTGGGCCAAACTACCAGTTAACAGGTGCAGAATGCACCCATCAAACCTGAGACAGCTGGAGTAGTTTGCTCAGGAAGAGTGGGCCAAACTACCGGTTAACAGGTGCAGAATGCACCCATCAAACCTGAGACAGCTGGAGTAGTTTGCTCAGGAAGAGTGGGCCAAACTACCAGTTAACAGGTGCATACGTCTCATTGAGAGCTACAGAAAACATTTGATTGCAGTGATTGCCTCTAAAGGTTGTGCAACAAAATATTAGGTTATGGGTCCCATCATTTTTGGCCATGCCATTTGTTTTATTACTTACAATATTATGTTGAATAAAAAAAATCTAAAGCAAAAGTCTGATTTCTATTAAATATGGAATAAACAATGGTGGATGCAAATTGCTTTGGTCAATTTCAAGTTATTTCAGAGAAAATTGCGCATTCTTCGTTTTTTGTGGAGGGGTACCAACAAATGTGAGCCTGCCTGGCCCATATGAAATGGATGACGTAGTACACAATAAAATGGGGACCACTTTTGGCTTATGAGCGTCACTCTCAGAACTACTGGCTGAAATTATACAAAAGTTCAATTTTAGCCACAAAATCCCTCCTTTCCTGTCAACTAAGCCTAACACTAAGCCTATGGGAGGTGGGGTTTTACAAGGGTGGACACAGGCAGAAAACACCCCTCACTTAATTGGTCTCCTCCAGAGCAAGGCTAATCCCACTGTGGTGTTGTTTGTGTCTCTAGTATTCTGGTGATGTGGTTCACATGAGGACTGGCCAATAGGACACTGCGTACATAGGAAACAAAAAGATAATCAACAAAAATAACTGACCAAACTGGAATGCTATTTGGCCCTTAACAGAGTACACAGTAGCAGAATATCTGACCACTGTGACTCAAAACTAAGAAAGGTTTTGAGTCAGTGAGCATAGCCTTGCTAAAGGCCGCCATAGCCGGTCTTCTCTTGAGAGCCAGGTCTGCCTATGTGCACACTGCCCACAAAATGAGGTGGAAACCAAGCTGCACTTCCTAACCTCCTGCCAAATGTATGACCATAGAAACACATATTTCCCTTAGATCACACAGACAAAGATTTTAAAACAAATCCAATCTTGATAAACTCCCCTATCTATTGGGTGGAATACCTCAGTGTGCCGTCACAGCAGCAAGATGTGACCTGTTGCCACAAGAAAAGGAAAACCAGTGAAGAACACACACCATACCTGTAGTAAATATAACCTATATTTATCTGTTTATTTAGTTTTCCTTTCAGACTTCAACTATTTGCACATTATAACATTTGAAAGGTCTATATTATTTAAAAACTTTTGTGAGTGTAATGTTTACTGTTAATTTCTGATATATTTCCCTTGTCTATTTCACTTGCTTTGGCAATGTAAACATATGTTTCCCATGCCAATAAAGCCCTTTGAATTGAATTGAGAGAAAGGCAGACAGAGAGACATAGTGAGAGAGTGCACGAGGCCCTATTGTGAGTTTCCCTTCTAGTCCAGGTCAGTGAGTTTGAGTTCTTGATTAGTTTGGGCTCTAATGATGGGGCGAGCGGAGTACAGGAGCTGTTCTGTGCTGCTGGCTGGGGCAGAATGAGAGGACAGGAGCTGTTCTGTGCTGCTGGCTGGGGCAGAATGAGATGAGAGGACATGAGCTGTTCTGTGCTGCTGGCTGGGGCAGAATGAGAGGACATGAGCTGTTCTGTGCTGCTGGCTGGGGCAGAATGGGAAGAATGAGAGGACAGGAGCTGTTCTGTGCTGCTGGCTGGGGCAGAATGAGAGGACAGGAGCTGTTCTGTGCTGCTGGCTGGGGCAGAATGGGAAGAATGAGAGGACAGGAGCTGTTCTGTGCTGCTGGCTGGGGCAGAATGAGAGGATATGAGCTGTTCTGTGCTGCTGGCTGGGGCAGAATGGGAAGAATGAGAGGACAGGAGCTGTTCTGTGCTGCTGGCTGGGGCAGAATGAGAGGACATGAGCTGTTCTGTGCTGCTGGCTGGGGCAGAATGGGAAGAATGCGAGGACAGGAGCTGTTCTGTGCTGCTGGCTGGGGCAGAATGAGAGGACATGAGCTGTTCTGTGCTGCTGGCTGGGGCAGAATGGGAAGAATGCGAGGACAGGAGCTGTTCTGTGCTGCTGGCTGGGGCAGAATGAGAGGACAGGAGCTGTTCTGTACTGCTGGCTGGGGCAGAATGGGAAGAATGAGAGGACAGGAGCTGTTCTGTGCTGCTGGCTGGGGCAGAATGAGAGGACATGAGCTGTTCTGTGCTGCTGGCTGGGGCAGAATGAGAAGAATGAGAGGACATGAGCTGTTCTGTGCTGCTGGCTGGGGCAGAATGGGAAGAATGAGAGGACAGGAGCTGTTCTGTGCTGCTGGCTGGGGCAGAATGAGAGGACAGGAGCTGTTCTGTGCTGCTGGCTGGGGCAGAATGAGAGGACAGGAGCTGTTCTGTGCTGCTGGCTGGGGCAGAATGAGAGTACAGGAGCTGTTCTGTGCTGCTGGCTGGGGCAGAATGAGAGGACATGAGCTGTTCTGTGCTGCTGGCTGGGGCAGAATGAGAGTACAGGAGCTGTTCTGTGCTGCTGGCTGATGCAGAATGAGAGGACAGGAGCTGTTCTGTGCTGCTGGCTGGGGCAGAATGGGAAGAATGAGAGGACAGGAGTTTATTATGGTGTTTCATTAACACTTCTTCACAACTCAGTGATTCCAGGCAAAGAGGCTTTCTCCTCAATCAAGCTTCATTAGTGGACAAAACATACAAAAAGACGTTTGAAGTACTTTGTGGAGGTTCCTGTCCATTTAAAACCTCATACACGGCACAAACTCTGCTGAACTCATGGCTAGTAGGCTACCTAATTCAGGCAAAGGTTTCTACAACTCCTACAAATCATACTCGATTGCTTGTGTGCATCTTAGTGTGTGCATGCGTGCACACATTTTATATATATATTACACACATACATACGTGTGTGTGTGCACGCACGTCTCAGTGTGTGTGCATGTGGTACAGTGGGGCAAAAAAGTATTTCATTTGCAAATAAATTCATTAAAAATCCTACAATGTGATTTTCTGGATTTTTTTTCCTCATTTTGTCTGTCATAGTTGAAGTGTACCTATGATGAAAATTACAGGCCTCTCACATCTTTTTAAGTGGGAGAACTTGCACAATTGGTGGCTGACTAAATACTTTTTTGCCCCACTGTATATATTCCTGTCATTGTGTCACACAGACCCTCCCCAGTCCTTACCTCTTGGCCTCAGATCAAGTGTGTATCCCTCTCATTTCCTTCTGTTCTAGTTTCCATGAAGTCTGAGGTGGGGGCTCAGCCAAATACCAGTGGAGCGACGCACAGGTTGATTTGGAATTGAGTATACAGGAGCACTAACCCCTACTGCCTCATTCTACCCCCAGACCCTTCCCCAGACGCACACCATTCTCCCCCCAGCCCCAAACAACCAACCTCTTCCCCCAGACCTACTCAATACGTTCCAGGTACAAGTTTCCCACAGGCAACAGATCCTAAGGTCAGCTTACTCCTCCGGAAATCCTACCCTTAACCATTCTAATACAAAACACAAAACTGTCTCTGGATCAGCACCCCCACCGAGCCAGTTCATGTGCTAAGCCATTTCTGATCTAGGATCAGTTTTTTCTATGCAAACCCTACCCTTAACCCTGATGTAGTAATACCCCAAACTGACTGAGATCAGCATCCAGGTGTCATCTCCTGGGCCAGGCCCTGAGCGCGGTGTGTGTAGGGAATAATCAACGAGGGGCTATGCGTTCTGTGGTAAATAACGCACAACGTTGAAGGTGTCTGCCACATCACACTTGCTAAGACGGCTAAAATCTGCTAGTGAGCTGCTCAATAACTGGGACAAATGTATTTGAGAGACAAGTGATCATTGTGGAACTTTATGTTTTCAATAAACATTGGAAACTAAATATAGTTTACATGCTGTCAACAATCCTATCCAACCCTCACTGTTTTGTCCCATAGTTGCCCAGGCGTCGGTTTTGTTGCTAAATACCCAAGCTGTCTGTAAGAGTGGGGAAGGGAGGGCTGGGCCGGTTCACGTGCTGCTGTGAGATCTGTAAGCCCTGATCGATGATCAGTTTACCCTAACCTGAACCGTTCTAATCAGAACACCCCAAACTGACTCCAGATCAGAACTCACCTCGTGTGCCAGGCCCTGAGCGCGGTCTGTGTGTGGGAAGGGCGGGCTGGGCCTGTTCATGTGCTGGGCCACAGCGTTGTGGATGTTGAAGGCCTTCTGGAAGTCAGTCTTCTGGACCAGCTGCAGCACCAGCTCCACGTCCTCCTGGCTCTGGCCGTCAGACAGGCAGTGCTGCACCTGCTTCAGGGACATCAGCAGCTCCTCCAACTCTGTACGGAGGAAAGTGATTCAGGCATACACATATACTGTACTGACAGGTCACCCATAGAAATACAGTACACAAAAGCCAGACACACACATGCAGAAAAAATAAAAATAACAGTGAAAAAAAACAAAAAAAAAGTATGTTCCAAAACATTCTGAACCAGGCTACAAATGGCTGCCATATCGCTGTTCTTGCCTGCTCTACCACTCTTCCTGCCAAGTTAATAACGCGTCGTATAGCCCGCCTGGCCTAACGGGTCGCCCGCCAAGACAGGATATTAATAGCTGGGATACAACTCCGAAATAAATCAAATTCTTCAATCTTACCAGCTCTCTCAAATCAAGACCCCTCTTTTAGGCATATCTGTCCAGTGTAAGTAATGCCAAAATAAGGAGAGGGTTGGTGTGTCAAAGGGGGTATGTTATTAGGAGGCTAGTGTCATCTCATCTGATGGAGGACCTACTGTCTCTCTCCATATAGCTTTTTTCCAGGCGGGCTACGCGACCCGTTCGGCCAGGCGGGAGATGGGGCAGCCACTCAGGGAGAGAGAGCAGCCATTGTACCCTAGTTCAGAATGTTTTGGAACAGACTTTTTAATTAATGTCCCCTCACAGGGCCCTCCCCTCCCCTCCCCCGAGGATCACTCACTCACAGAGCTTTAGAACAGGAATGCACCCACCATAGGCCTACAGACTAGGGGGGGGGGGGGGGGGGGGGGGGGGGGGGGTTGTGTCATTCATAAGCCTACTTGGAACAGTGAACTTGGGTTAAGAGACTGAGGGAAAGCCACAGACCGACACAAAGGATACATGTGTACTGAGAGAAAAGAGATGGATGATTATAAAAGCTAGAGATGTCAAGGTCAGGGCTATTAAGCTATCATTTTAGTCTGGTTGGTGTCATGTGTCTGTCTGATTCTGATGTGTTGATGCTGCAGCTTGGTCCAGGCCTCTCGAAGAGATGTTTCTCAACGAGACTAACCTGGTTAAATAATAGCTTTATGCTGTTCTGAATTCTAGATGGACCCCACCCACTCCTGTAAATCTAAAAAGATCAACTTAAGCAAAATGGCACTTCCTTCACCACACTATCTGAGCAGTAATGTTGCCATACTTACATAGTGTGGTTGATTTTAAATTCAGCAGGACACAACCACCAACTTGTTAGAACTTTATCTTGGTGACCAGAGACTGATGCCAAACAACGGGCACTTAATTAATAGAGCATTTAATATTGTATATCTTTGTTCTCATATTCAGTCCTACTCACCCAGTAGAGTGGGGGCCCCCAGGTTGGGTGGCAGTCCCGGTGGCCCTCCAGGGCCCTCGATGGGGTCGAAGGTGGGGTTATCGATGCCCACCTTGGGGTTCTGAGACAGCTTCTTGAGCCGTATGGAGGCGGTCAGATCCAGCTCCTGTCTGTTCCTGCCCTCTTCCTCCTTCCTCCTCCGGTCTTCCTGGTGCTGACGGATCCTCTCCAGTTGGGCAGAGCGCCTCACAGGCAGGGTACGGGCACCCAGGTCCCCCGGGCAGTCAACCGCCATCTCCCTGTGCCACTGTTGGGGCTCCTCCTGGTTGGCCTCAACTCCTCCTCTTCCGTCTGACTCAGTCATGTGACCGTTCATATAGGATGTGGTTATCATTATCACCCTTGCTCCTTCTCCTGCTCCTCCGTGTGTGTTTTCAAGTGGTTGGCTGGGGGAAGCACTATGAGGGGTGATTTCTGCATGTCCGGGACCCAGCGGCCATGACACCCTAACTCACTACTGATGACTCGGCAGACGCTGGGATTCCAGGAGGGAAGGACACCTGCAGAACAGGACGGGAAGAACGGTTAGTATGGTACTGCAATGCTGTCGGTCACAGACAAACCACAACATAATACAGCCACACGACCTTACATTTCAATACCAGGGATTTTTCTGCCATTGTAATCTTTGGGCAGGCCGCCTAAGCGTTTATTTTCGGGCCGTCTGAGTCCAAACAAATGGAAATACGATCTCAGTATTAACATTTAAAAAAAAAACTAAACTCAGATAAAGTTTGGAGAGAAGAAAGTGGACATAATTCCAAAAACAATTCATTTAAAACTGCAAAAATGTCTAAGCTCCATGGAGAAATGTGTAGACTTGCAGTAGATTGGCATATAAATGCAAAAAACAAAATGTCTCTACATTGCGAAGATAGGTACATTTTACAGGCCCTGTTCCCATTGGCCGACCACGCTCAATGCCCCGCCCACCACCTAAGCCCGTTTTTTTATCCAGAAAAAAACAAAACACCGAATGAATCCACAGAGCAGTCAGTCACTTACAGTACATCTCACCATCCAGGATTCAAACCAAATAATGAGCTTTTTACACACACACCTCCCCAGCCAACGTCTAAAACCTCTATCCCCGACCCACTGTAAACAACCTAAAATACACTTCAACTGGAACCCAGAGACGAAGCTATTTACACACGTGGAACCCAGAAAGAGTAGCTGCAGCTTCAGCAACAGCTAATGGGGATCCTAATAAAATATTACAATTCCTATAAGCCAACCAAAACAGAGACACCAAGCTACTACAGTCTGTGGCCCCTGCTGTTCTCTACAGCTCCCTCCGCCGTCAGTCTGTCAGCTGGTTGAGCCAGACCAGAGGCCATTATCACTCAGTTAATCACCTTATATTACATACACAGACTGTTTTAAACCAAACAAATACCTCAGGCCTCACACACACTCGCAGGCACACAAAGAGAGTCTCTCACAGTCAGTCAAACACCACACACACGCACGCACTTTTAACCCTTGACCCACAGACACACTCCCCTCTCCAATGGATCTCTCTGACAAAAGGGTCAAAGGGCACTCAGAGAAACAGCTCTGCAGTTTTACACTTAAGAAGTAAAACCTTTAGGGCTGTCCCCGACAAAAAAACAAAATCCTGGTCGACCAAGTCATCTGTTGTTTCAACTAGAGGTTGACAGATTGAATCGGCAAACGGGTGATGATTTAACAAAAGCATTCATGGGAAAAAAGCACAATAGTTTCACAAATGCACCTAACCATGAACATCACTGCCTTTCTTAAAATCAATACACAGAAGTATATATTTTTAAACATGCATATTTAGTTCAAATAAATGAATGTTAGCAGGCAATATTAACTAGGGAAATTGTGTCACTTCTCTTGTGTTTATTGCACGCAGAGTCAGGGTATATGCAACAGTTTGGGCCGCCTGGCTCGTTGCGAACTGTGTGAAGACCGCCATTAATTTGCCAGAATTTTACATAATTATGACAAAACATGTCAATGTAACAGCAATATTTACGGTTTACGGTTCCGTATTTCACTGAAAGAATAAATGTTTTGTTTTCAAAATGATAGTTTCTATATTAATGACCAAAGGCTTGTATCTGTGTTTATATTATAATTAAGTCTATGATAGAGCAGTGGTAGGTAGGTAGGTAGCGGTGGTAGGCAGCAGCAGGCTCGTAAGCATTCATTCAAACAGCAGCTCTTAGCAATGCTTGAAGCACAGTGCTGTTTATGACTTGAAGCCTATCAACTCCCGAGATTAGGCTGACAATACTAAAGTGCCTATTAAAACATCCAATAGTCAAAAGGCATATGAAATACAAAATGGTATAGAGAGAAATAGTCGACACGTCATAATTCCTATAATAACTACAACCTAAAACTTCTTAACTGGGAATATTGAACCACCAGCTTTCATATGTTCTCATGTTCTGAGCAAGGAACATAAACATTAGCTTTTTTTACATGGCACATATTGCACTTCTACTTTCTTCTCCAACACTGTGTTTTTGCATTATTTAAACCAAATTGAACATGTTTCATTATTTGAGATGCAATAATGCAATTTAATTGATGTATTATATTAAGTTAAAATGTGTTCATTCAGTATTGTTGTAATTGTCATTACTACAAAATATATATAAAAATAAAAAAATATATAATAATAATAATAATAATAATAATAATAATAATAAATCGGCATTGGCTTTTTTTGGTCCTCCAATAATCGGTATCGGCGCTGAAAAATCATAATCGGTATCGGCGCTGAAAAATCATAATCGGTATCGGCGCTGAAAAATCATATTCGGTATCGGCGCTGAAAAATCATATTCGGTATCGGCGCTGAAAAATCATATTCGGTATCGGCGCTGAAAAATCATAATCGGTATCGGCGCTGA
Source organism: Oncorhynchus mykiss (assembly GCF_013265735.2). Lineage (NCBI taxonomy): Eukaryota > Metazoa > Chordata > Actinopteri > Salmoniformes > Salmonidae > Oncorhynchus > Oncorhynchus mykiss. The sequence continues at coordinate 34,103,877 of NC_048589.1, forward strand.
AAAATCATATTCGGTATCGGCGCTGAAAAATCATATTCGGTATCGGCGCTGAAAAATCATAATCAGTCGACCTCTACTTTCAACCAATCGATTGGACAACATTGTTAAAAGTGACATTTTCCATATATAAAACATCCTATGTGTTTGAATCAAATCAACTATATGCACTGAGCTTGTCTGATGCTTTAACACTAGAACCGCTAAAGCAGTCATTTTAGTGGATTGGTATATTCCAATTCTAATCTCAAAATGGTATGTACCCTATATTAGCCCACAAAATCCAAGCAGTCTTATCCGTCTACTAGGAGTACACAGTGAGAGTGTGTGTAATTTACAAATGGCAAGAAGACCAAGAAGAACGGATGCACATGCTGCATTAGTGCAGCTACAAGATCTGAATGAAAGGTTCCCAGATGCTGGCATGGAATTAATCATGACATCTCGGATGATTTCTCTTCTAATTCTGAGCCACAGCCTGAACCTACATATCCGAAGTGCAAAACAAGTCAGAACGCTACGCATTGAGCAGGTGTCCGCAACACCACCAAATGAAACTGTGACGAGGCTTGTGGAACCTTACTTTGGCAAGGAGAGGAATGTCATCATCATGGACAATTTCTTCACTTCACTTCCACTGGTGAATAAGTTGCTTGTGAAAAAAAACAAACCTTGTCGGCACCACTGGCCAAAGCGAGAAGGAAGCTCCCTCCCTCTGCACAAAATAAGGCACCTGCACAGCCGTACAATGCTGAAGAATGACAAGACAACGCTCCCACTATACCAATGCAAGGCAAGAAAGAAACGTTATGTCGTCATGAGCACCATGCATCTGTTATTTGCCATCGACAGAACAAAGATAAAAAAACACTATTACACACTACAACCAAATGCATGTCAATATTACACAATACGCCTGTCACATGTTGTCCCATTCTCCTTCAGTGAACAGGCACCAAGGCACAGCAAGTGTTTATCACGCTGTGCTAAAGCTGCAACATAATTACAGCCATTTTGTTTCTTACTCGTTTCTCTGACTGAAAAGTTCTGTTACAGAAATACCTCATTTGTTGACCCCTATTACTTTAACCGTTGCTCGCTTTACGTGAAACATGTACAGTGGGGCAAAAAAGTATTTAGTCAGCCACCAATTGTGCAAGTTCTCCCACTTAAAAAGATGAGGCCTGTAATTTTCATCATAGGTACACTTCAACTATGACAGACAAAATGAGAAGAAAAAAAATCCAGAAAATCACATTGTAGGATTTTTAATGAATTAATTTGCAAATTATGGTGGAAAATAAGTATTTGGTCACCTACAAACAAGCAAGATTTCTGGCTCTCACAGACCTGTAACTTCTTCTTTAAGAGGCTCCTCTGTCCTCCACTCATTACCTGTATTAAATGGCACCTGTTTGAACTTGTTATCAGTATAAAAGACACCTGTCCACAACCTCAAACAGTCACACTCCAAACTCCACTATGGCCAAGACCAAAGAGCTGTCAAAGGACACCAGAAACAAAATTGTAGACCTGCACCAGGCTGGGAAGACTGAATCTGCAATAGGTAAGCAGCTTGGTTTGAAGAAATCAACTGTGGGAGCAATTATTAGGAAATGGAAGACATACAAGACCACTGATAATCTCCCTCGATCTGGGGCTCCACGCAAGATCTCACCCCGTGGGGTCAAAATGATCACAAGAAAGGTGAGCAAAAATCCCAGAACCACACGGGGGGATCTAGTGAATGACCTGCAGAGAGCTGGGATCAAAGTAACAAAGCCTACCATCAGTAACACACTACGCAGCCAGGGACTCAAATCCTGCAGTGCCAGACGTGTCCCCCTGCTTAAGCCAGTACATGTCCAGGCCCGTCTGAAGTTTGCTAGAGAGCATTTGGATGATCCAGAAGAAGATTGGGAGAATGTCATATGGTCAGATGAAACCAAAATAGAACCTTTTGGTAAAAACTCAACTCGTCGTGTTTGGAGGACAAGAATGCTGAGTTGCATCCAAAGAACACCATACCTACTGTGAAGCATGGGGGTGGAAACATCATGCTTTGGGGCTTTTTTTCTGCAAAGGGACCAGGACGACTGATCCGTGTAAAGGAAAGAATGAATGGGGCTATGTATCGTGAGATTTTTAGTGAAAACCTCCTTCCATCAGCAAGGGCATTGAAGATGAAACGTGGCTGGGTCTTTCAGCATGACAATGATCCCAAACACACCGCCCGGGTAATGAAGGAGTGGCTTTGTAAGAAGCATTTCAAGGTCCTGGAGTGGCCTAGCCAGTCTCCAGATCTCAACCCCATAGAAAATCTTTGGAGGGGGTTGAAAGTCTGTGTTGCCCAGGAACAGCCCCAAAACATCACTGCTCTAGAGGAGATCTGCATGGAGGAATGGGCCAAAATAACAGCCACAGTGTGTGAAAACCTTGTGAAGACTTACAGAAAACATTTGACCTCTTTATATTCCCTTTGTTGGCAATGACAAAGTATTGAGAAGCTTTTGTTATTGACCAAATACTTATTTTCCACCATAATTTGCAAATAAATTCATTAAAAATACTACAATGTGATTTTCTGGATTTTTTTTCTCATTTTGTCTGTCATAGTTGAAGTGTACCTATGATGAAAATTACAGGCCTATCATCTTTTTAAGTGGGAGAACTTGCACAATTGGTGGCTGACTAAATACTTTTTTGCCCCACTGTATGTATTGCGTGCACGTGACCAATAGGGCCTGCCCTATAGCCGCCTATCAATCACATCAATAAATTGGTTATAACAGACTCCGGACACCACCACACGTGACAGCAAAATGGATGTGGAGGACGTGACAAAGACACTGGAAATGGGTGAATGTTTACTGGTTGCTCAGGAGGGAAAGGGGAAGTCAGATGTGTGGAAGACATGGGACTTAGTTGTAGAAACTACAGGAGATCCAGATAAAGGAGGGTATAGGAACAAGCACTGCGTGAGTATAATGCGTACCAAACTGTTTCTGTTAGACTACAGTATTATTTTTACTGACCATTTGGAACAGTGTAAAACACTAAATAAATGATCAAATGTACTAAAAAGAAAAAAAGTCTGTTGTGAAGAACAAATGAATACAGTCCATTCAGAAAGTATTCAGACCCCTGGACTTTTTCCACAGTTACGTTACAGCCTAATTCTAAAATGGATTAAATAACCCCCCCAATCTACACACAATCATGACAAAGCGGAATCAGGTTTAGACATCTTTGCAAATGTATTACAGATAAAAAACAGATATACCTTATTTACATCAGTATTCAGACCCTTTGCTATGAGACTCTGTTGCATTCCGTTTCCATTGATTATCCCTGCTACGTTTCTACAACGTGATTGGAGTCCACCTGTGGTAAATTCAATTGATTGGACAGAGTTCCTCTGTTGAGATAGGAGAATCTTCCAAAAGGACAACCATCTCAGCAGCACTCCACAAATCAGCCCTTTATGGTAGAGTGGCCAGACGGAAGTCACTCATCAGTAAAAGGAACATGAGAGCCCGCTTCAAGTTTGCCAAAAGGCACCTAAAGGACTCTCAGACCATGATTAACAAGATTCTCTGGTTTGATGAAACCAAGATTGAACTCGTTGGTCTGAATGCCAAGCATCACGTCTGCAGGAAACCTGGCACCATCCCTACGGTGAAGCATGCTGGTGGCAGTATCATGCTGGGGGGATGTTTTTCAGAGGCAGGGACTGGGAGACTAGTCAGGATTGAGGGAAAGATGAACGGCGCAAAGTACAGAGAGAACCTTGACGAAAACCTGCTCCAGAGCACTCAGGACCTCAGACTGGGGGCGAAGATTCACCTTCCAACAGGACAACGACCATAAGCACACAGCCAAGAGAGCACAGGAGTGGTATCAGGACAAGTCTCTGAATGTCCTTGAGTGGCCCAGCCAGAGCCCGGACTTGAACGCGATCAAAAATAGCTGTGCCGCGACGTTCCCCATCCAACCTGAGAGCTTGAAAGAATCTGCAGAAAAGAATGGGAGAAACTCCCCAAATACAGAGGGTATAGGAGAGAGAGAATAATGTGTGTGATGTAATATTTTTATGCCTGTTTGGAACAGTTTTAACACTAAATATATTCTAAGTAATACCAGAGTATCTTCTAACAAACAAATATATACATTGTAAAGCCTTTATTACAGCATAGCAAAGATCAAAAACAGTTGAATTTGTGAAATTGCTTCATCAAACATTTTGCAGGTATATGGGAGGCTTGGTGCTCACGGAATCGAGAGGCTATTAAACAAACACTCAGTGTATTTCTGTAGATATATACCGAGTATACAAAACATTAAGAACACTTGGTTTTTTCCAAACCAGACTGATTAGGGGGATCCAGGTGAAAGTTCTCAATCCCTTATTGATGTCACTTTTTAAATCCACTTCAGTGTAGATGAAGGGGAGGAGTCTTGAAACAATTGAGTCATGGAATGTGTGCCATTCTGAGGGTGAACGGGCAAGACAATAGAGGTATGGCAGTAGGTGCCAGGCGCACCAGTTTGTGTCAAGAACTGCAACGCTGCTGGGTTTTTCACACAACAGTTTCCTGTGTGTATCAATATTAGATTTATTAGTGTAGCACTATTATTCTTACATAATATAAAATCACTTAGAATGTCAGTATCACATGTCTTAGAGTGATGGACTGTGCCATCTCCATGTCCTCCACAATGGATCAGTCCACGGAGACAGGCACCAATCAGACAGGTGTCTTGTGCACCATAAAAATGTTTTAAAAAATAATGTGCGACCGCTCAACTAAAAAATCTCGGTTATCGACCTAACAACTGAATAGTCGACTAAAATGGGGTCAGCCCTAAAAACCTTACACACAAGAAGTAGGCCTACAAGATACCGGTTATTTTAAACGGTGACTGAAGTAGACCTAAAAAACACAAGTTATTATGGCCCTGTCCGGGGGTGTCCTCAGATGGGGCCACAGTGTATCCTGACCCCTCCTGTCTCAGCCTCCAGTATTTATTTAGTTTATGTGTCGGGGGGTTAGGGTCAGTTTGTTATATCAGGAGTACTTCTCCTGTCCTATCCGTTGTCCTGTGTGAATTTAAGTATGCCCTCTCTAATTCTCTCTTTCGGAGGACCTGAGCCCTAGGACCACTACCTGACATGATGACTCCTTGCTGTCCCCAGTCCACCTGGCTGTGCTGCTGCTCCAGTTTCAACTGTTCTGCCTGTGATTATTATTATTTGACCATGCTGGTCATTTATGAACATTTGAACATCTTGGCCATGTTCTGTTATAATCTCTACCCGTCACAGCCAGAAGAGGACTGGCTACCCCACATAGCCTGGTTCCTCTCTAGGTTTCTTCCTAGGTTTTGGCCTTTCTAGGGAGTTTTTCCTAGCCAACGTGCTTCAACATCTGCATTGCTTGCTGTTTGGGGTTTTAGGCTGGGTTTCTATACAGCACTTTGAGATATCAGCTGATGTACGAAGGGCTATATAAATACATTTGATTTGATTATAAAAGGTGACTGTGGAGTCAGTACACATAGATGACATTTCAGTGGAACACACTTTCTGTTGTAATCTCAGGAAGATAACCAATACCAGCTCTCTCCCTCGCTCCAACAGGCCAGCACTGGTCACATGAAGCCGGACACCAGAAGAATAGATAACCTTTGTCCCTCCATCCGTGGATCAACCCCTCCTCCACAGGTCCCGTCACATTCCTCTCTTCCTAGTTAGCTCCACTCCGAGCTGGACATACTCCCCAGGTCCTGCACTACTGAGCTGTGTCCCAGTGAGTCAGTGAGTGAGTGAGTGAGTGAGTGAGATTGACAGGGCACACATTCTAACCTCCTCAGCACAGCTCTGAATCTGAACAAGACCTCAATCTGCCCTCCTCCTTATCTCAAGAAATCCCTCATCTACCTCTTTTGCCTCTCTTTTTTGTCTGGGCTCTCCTCTCTTCCCCCTCACTCCCTTTCCCTCTCTGTCAGCCTCTCTGCTGTGTGGAGATTACGTGCCTCGAAGGACCCTTATGCATCTCCATGACAACAGCTTTGTCAGCAGGCAGGAGGTAAGGAGACAACACAAAGACACACAGGGAGGACTGTAGAAAGGGGGAGATGTGGGGGAGGGGGGGGGGGGGGGGGTAAAGAGAAATAGGGTCCTCTGTCCTTACCCAGGTGTTGGTTAGTTAGTTACTTGGTGCTCTGCTCTATAGCAGTAGCTAGGCTGAGGGCTCTCCTCTCTGTAGATTTCCCCCAGGGGAGTGGGTCCTCTCCCAGGCTGTGGATCAGTGACTCTACCTTCCTCTTAGCATCAACAGGCAGGCACTCAGTCAGCTTGCTCAGTCAGGGGGAATGGAGAGGACTGATGCGTTATGACAGCGCCATTACACATTTCAAAACCAACATTGTTTCAGACCAGGTTGTACTGGAAGTAACTGTACAAAAAAAGAAAATGTTATTCTGTGCTGGCACTGTGAAGATATATATTTTTTATTCGTCAAGGTAGTAGTATGGGGAATCTACCAATTAAGATAAATGGAGGAAGTTACTTGAGGGAGAAAATATGGCAACACTAAGGCATGTCACTAATCCGAGTCAGGAAGAACATAGCACAGGCAGTTTCTCTAAGGAGAACCCCCCCCCACACACACACACTACACTGGGCCCTGTCCTGTCTCAAAGGTCAAAGCGTTGCAGTGACAGCGGAAAATTCCCATGATGCAAATGGTAAGAATGTAAAACAGCATTCCCGAGCAGAGCATAAGGGACCTATTGCCAGTGTGTGTGCGCGTGGAATCAAAGCAAACCTCCTCCCTTATTAAATATGAAGCAGAGTGCGGGCAGAGGGATAGATGAAGGAAGCGTGTACTGTTTGATATCTAATAGGTTTATAATGGAAAACACTTGCTCTGAGCCCTCGGCAACAAACAGTAAACACACAGAGGGCTTAATGGGAGGAGCGGAGGTGTAAACAACAAGCCTAAGTTGGTGTAATCGTTTCTATTAGATGAGAGGATTGCCCACTCACCTGCACTAAATAAGTATGGCAAACAAACACACATAAACATGCCGTACACAGGCTACATGTGGTCCAGTGTTGGCAAGAGGGTGGCACTTGTCTTCCCAAGGTTGTGTGTATTTTGCATAGCCTATTAAATATAAAATACACTTCCCCATTCATTGAAATCAAGCAAAATTGATTTCCAAAAGGACTAGAAAATGAACAACTGTCAGTTCATAAGGTCATACTCAATAGACAGTGCTTGTATCAATTGTCATACCAAACAGAAAACATGCAGATGTTTTTGAGTACAGAATAAGTAACAAAAGAAAGAATGTTAAGCGTTTAAGGCTTGTGAAGAGAATCTCCCTGGGTGAAAAGTGAAGGAGCCTGTTTGTCCTTGGAAACTCCGTCTCCCTCACACACACGCAGAGCAGACGCTTTGAATGAATAATGTAGTTTCTGTAAGTGACGTAGGATTAGGCTAGATGGCTGACAGTATCACTCACTGGATGAGTTGGAGCTGGAGGGCAGACACACAAATTAAATGGTTGGTGGACATATAACTGGCTATTCTAAGCACTAAGGTTAAAAGAGTAAATGAACATTGTTTCCAGAGGAAGGTGATATATTATTTGGTGTTGAAGTGTGAATCTAATGCTCTATGACAGTGGAATTTCTTTAAATTGCTAATTCTACTTCCAGTCACTCAAACTCTACATCCTGTGGGGCGTGGCCAATTCAACTCATGAGTTGAATGGGAGTCAATTCCAACACATGAATAGTGCTCAATTCAGAATTGACTCCCATTCAACTCATTAGTTGAAATTCAAATTGGTCACGCCCGACAGGATATACAATTAGATTTTTGACCACCAGCTTAAAAAAAAAAAAGCTAAAACACACTATTTTTGGTTATTGAAAATATATTTCACAGCGGTTTAGATGGTACAATGATTCTCTACACTATACATGACTTGTTTTGGCACTAAATGGAGACACACTATTTGAATTTTAGCAACCTGGAAATGGTTGATGACCAAACAATCGAATTGGTCGATAGGCTGTTGGTCAACAGATTTTTTGTTGTTGTCAAGCAGTGAAAAAAAAATTATATATATATAAAAAAATGTATGGCCCACGAGACACCTGTCTGAGTGGACTAATCCATTGTGTAGGCCACGGGGGGTGGCACACCATTAGTACATCTACCGTTAATTACCATAGTTTTTAAATCTACAATGTTTGGTTACGGAAATTTCTGTTAATGCATTCAATATATTATTATTATTACCATTACAGTCTAACATTTGTTTGCAGAGCGCACAACCTTATGCTACACTTGTGAGGAAAAAGTTTTGGTTTATTTCATTCCATTTACAAGTTGTCAATTTATTAATTGCCTTTCGCTCAGAGCGCACCCGGCCAATCTTGTGTAAGGACACATCTGACTATGCATAGAACTAGGCCTAGGCTACCTGGCCTGCGTGCAAATGTAGGCCTATAAATGTAAATGTGGGGATCTGATACTAGTTCTGATTGAGAATCTTCACAGGGATGGTGAGATAAGCCAAAGTAATATTTTCTTTGCCTCAAAAAGCAAGTAAACAAAGTCTGTTTTTACATCCACTGAGAATGAAAATAGCTCCTCAACTAACTATATTTGTAAAATCTTTCCAGCTCTCTCCCGTTCGATAACCCCTCTGACCTGGTGGAAATGTCATAAAAAAGGCCTACCTGATTACTTCTCATCACTTGCGCAAATAGCCTACAGCTGTGCCCGTCTGTCTGCAGCTCACTGGAGCAGAAAATGGAGGGCCCAGAATATTTTATACAATGTTGCAAGTTTGCTAGTGCAAGCTTATGGCTGGACCCAAGTATATAGTTGATATATAGTTGAGGAAAGCAAAGGCTAGCTTTTTCAAACAGAAATGTGCATCCTGTAGCTCTAACTCCAAAAAGTTTTGGGACACTGTAAAGTCCATGGAGAATAAGAGCATTTCCACCCAGCTGCCCACTGCACTGAGGCTAGGAAACACTGTCACCACCGATAAATCCACAATGATCAAGAATTTCAATAAGCATTTCTCTACGGCTGGCCATTCTTTCCTCCTGGCTACCCCAACCCCGGCCAACAGCTCCACACCCTTCACAGTTACTTGCCCGAGCCTCCCCTTCACCCAACTAGCAGATGTTCTGAAAGAGCTGCAAAACCTGGACCCGTACAAATCAGCTGGGCTAGACAATCTGGACCCTCTGTCTAAAATTATCCGCTGCCATTGGTAATAGGGGTTGCAACAGTCTGTTCAACATCTCTTTCGTATTGTCTGAGATGCCTAAAGATTGGAAAGCTGCCGCAGTCATCCCCATCTTCAAAGGGGGTAACACTCTAGACCCAAACTATTACAGACCTAGATCCATCCTGCCCTGCCTTTCCAAAGTCTTCGAAAGCCAAGTTAATAAACAGATGACCGACCATTTCGAATCCTACCGTACGTTCTCCGCTGTGCAATCCGGTTTCCGAGCTGGTCATCGGCAGACTGGTAATCGGCAGACTCAACCGCCTTGGTTTCTCAAATGACTGCCTCGCCTGGTTCACCAACTAATTCTCAGATAGAGTTCAGTGTGTCAAATCGGAGGGCCTGTTGTCCGGACCTCTGGCAATCTCTATGGTGGTGCAACAGGGTTCAGTTCTCGGGCCGACTCTTTTCTCTGTATACATCAATGATGTCGCTCTTGCTGGTGATTCTCTGATCCACCTCTACACAGACGACATCATTCTGTATACTTTTGGCCGTTCTTTGGACACTGTGTTAACAAACCTCCAAACGAGCTTTAATGCCATACAACTCTCCTTCCGTGGCCTCCAACTGCTCTTAAACGCGAGTAAAACTATATGCATGTTTTTCAACCAATCGCTGCCCGCACCCGCCCGCCCAACTAGCATCACTACTCTGGACGGTTCTGACTTAGAATATGTGGACAACTACAAATACCTAGGTGTCTGGCTAGACTGTAAACTCTCCTTCCAGACTCATATTAAACATCTCCAATCCAAAGTTAAATCTAGAATCAGCTTCCTATTTTGCAGAAAAGCCTCCAAACATCACGCCGCCAAACATACTCTTGTAAAACTGACTGTCCTACCAATCCCCGACGATGCCATTTACAAAATAGCCTCCAACACTCTACTCAGCAAACTGGATACAGTCTATCACAGTCCCATCTGTTTTGTGCATTTTAGAAAATGTGTTTTCCCGCAATTTGCATTTTGGAACATTTGCATGTAGGCCTGCCGCCGTGTGCACATTGTTACAATTAAAATATGAAATAATAGTTATCAAAATGTTAAGCAAAACATTCCTTTGGATGCAACAGTGGTTGTATGATTTTTGGATCTATCGTCCCGGGACTGTGCCAAAGTCTGTTTTGAACCGTCTTAGACATCTTTTTAAAGTCCTCGAGATGAAGAAATGCCCTCAATTTCAAGCCCTGCACACACTGGGCCCTTTGAGTGGACCATCTGCTGCTGTGTGGCTTAGCTAAGCACCCTGGTGGAGACAGAGTGGTCATCCTCCTGGTCCTCTCAACCACTGGGCTAACTGAACTGACTGACCAACACAGACAGCTAGCTATGCACAATGGGCCTGGTAGCGGCTGCAGAAACCTTCCTAAACAGCTCATTACACATATCAACCAAATGTATATGATAATACTATTTCTACATCAGCAGCCACCTGGCCTAAACCCCAAAGACTAAGCAGCAGCATATAGACTACAATGTGAGAGCGAAGGCAGATGGAACAGGTTCATTACCTGTGGGTAAGGGAGGAGGGGTCAGTGTGTGTGTGTAGGTGTTTTGTTTTTAAGGGGAAGCAGCAGGAGTAGCAGGTCCTAGGCTGTGGGTGTGACCTAACCTTTCAGATTAAAGCAGAGTGAGAGGAACAACCCTACAGGACCTGAAGAGTAAACAACTTCCCTGAACAGTGTTTACTTCTGCACCTGTCTGTCTGATATATAGAGATCCAATTCACTTACTATTAATTATTCTAATTCTATGGCCTTGTGTCATATTTTCACCAATGGCGCACGCACACACACACTAAACAGTGGACAGCACCTGGAAATGATTACCTTAACTAAGAATGTATGACCCAGTCAGTACGTGCTTGAATTGCCTGAACATAATGACAAAAAAAAAGATACACTTGGGAGGTAACAAAACAAAGAGAGACAATTTGACCACTGTCTTCTCCTCCAAACATACCACTCCTGGTCCAGGCTACATCACTGTCTTCTCCTCCAAACATACCACTCCTGGTCCAGGCTACATCACTGTCTTCTCCTCCAAACATACCACTCCTGGTCCAGGCTACATAACTGTCTTCTCCCCCAAACATACCACTCCTGGTCCAGGCTAAATCTGATTTACAGACTAACACTGTGCAAACAGCATGGTAACATCATGGTGGTGTTTGGTCTGTCCGTGTCCTGACCGGTCCTGGTGGTGTGTAGCCATAAACAACACTAGAATGTCTGCTTGTTGATGGCTAGGTTATACGAGGTGAATCACACATGGTCCTGCTAGCACTGCAGGTGTCATCTCTACAGGACAGACCTGTACTACCGTGGGCATGAGGCAGCTTGTCACGGGCACAGCAGGCAGCTAAAACCAGCCCACTTGACAACCTTATTCTTTTATTTAACTAGGCAAGTCAGTTAAGAAGGAATTCTTATTTACAATGACAGCCTAGCCCAGCCAAACCCTCCCCTAATCAGGATGACACTGGGACAATTGTGCACCACCCTATGGGTCGGGTGTGATACAGCCTGGATTTGAACCAGGGACTGTAGTGACACCTCTTGTATTGAGATGCAGTGCCTTAGACCGCTGTGCCACTCAGGAGCTCTTAAAGGGTGGTGTCTGTCTGTTCTTTCCTGGTCTAGCCTTCTGAGACCACAGATGGGGTTGAGAAGCCCTCCTCCTCCAGCCCACTGTCCTGAGCCAAACCAAATATAAAACAACACTGGGCAGAGTCTAACATTCCACTCAAGATATTTTCATTCCCACACGCTGCCTTTATTCTCACTTCTTGGCTCACATTAAAAGGAGAGAAATATAGGCTAGGAAAATCAACTAGGCCTGTGAACTTGTTTCTTCTGATTACATGTAATCAGAGAGTCCCCAGTGACACCTCAGCTGTGGGTCAGTGTATCCTATCCTCCCTTAACCTGTCACTGTGGAGGAGAAACAGACCAGGATTCTGATCTTCTCCAGAACTCTCACTCCACATTCCAACACTCCACACACAGAATAATGAACATTCCAGATTCCAGGGAAGAGGAAATGAGAGATGCATGAACCACCTCGTAACAGGGTTTTAAAAAGGTGAAATAAAAACAAACAGCACCTGGGTGGTAGAGAGGGGGCAGAGAGACAGGATGCATGAAGGTGGAGAGAACGACAGAGCCCCTCTGTCATTCTAGTCCATATAAGACAATGGCATTTCTAGTAAGTGTTACATTTTGATAACATTTGATAACACAGCTATCAAACTCCTCAAAAATAGCTTTCAGCTATTCTACCTGCTCAAAACTGGCAGTGGCAGTGACTAGAGGCATGTGATTATGGAGACTGATAAGATTGTTATTTTTTACCATTATAGTATCAGGCTGGGTAGTAGGTGATAAGCACCCAGTGTGTGGTAAATGGATGTGGTCTTCATTAAATTAATTTTATTAGAACAAATTCTTATTTTCAATGACAGCCTAGTGGGTTAACTGCCTGTTCAGGGGCAGAACGACGGATTTGTACCTTGTCAGCTCGGTTACTAGTCCAACGCTCTAACCACTAGGCTACCCTGCGGCCCCATTGATTGTATTGCTTTTCTAGTATATCTAAAAATAGATATTTGTACTGAACAAATAGCCTGCATTTAGTTAGTCACTGATGCTGTTGTCAGACAGCCATTGAAGGGAGTAGTTGATCACAATACGGGCATAACCTCGGTGTCAGACATCCGTGCTGATGTTCATGTTGACACAGGCCATATGGTGACCAAATGAAGATCACCTTCTGTTGATTGATGAGGACTTTCTGGTCAGACTTTATTGCATTACTGTCAAAAACAGACTCTTTATCATCCATCTGTACTGGATTGGTAAATTAATTAAATATAATGTTTTGAGACATGGTGTCCTGGCTGGAATACTATTATTTTTTAGATGCACGAGACCTTTTCATAGCTAGAATTACACCTTGCGAGCTAGCTAGTAGCAGACAGTTCTAGATTATAGTCTGCTTTTTACAAATACCTAGCCACCTAGATGGTTATGGACAAACATGCAACAAATCTTATTCAAAAGACATGGACGAACTAAATATCTGTCTAAAGAGTGCATCGATTAGCGCACCCACACCTCACGCACCCAACAGGTTGGGCAAAAGTACCTTAGTCCGCCTTTCTAGCTTGTAGCAGTTGCTAGCCATTGCGTTGCGACATTCTCTGCTATGCCATTGGATGGAAGGTGACATTCGGTGACAATTTTACTAAAGTAAATACACAATTTCGTTGTTATCACACGAAGTTGAAACAACAGCTTTAGTTCAACGTGAGATGCTCTTCTATTAGTTCATCAGGTAGAACAAACTTTAAAAGATCGCGCTAGCTAACTAGCTCTTCCCTGGCAACGCGTCGCAGACAATGACACTCCAAAATACATAGGAAATGGAAGAGAACTACTCACTTTATTCCCGCAACCCTGTCGAGAATATATTCTTCATTGACATGTCCAATATTACTCCACTGTTTTTTGTATCAGTTGAGTTAAAAAAACGAAAAAAAACTTTGCTAACTTTGTGCCACAATATCAGTCCGGATCCTCTCTTCCGTAGCCGTGCGTTAGGAGTCATTTCCAACTCGAGAGTTGTTCATACGTGAAGGGTCTCCCTTTTGCTCTACAGTGCCCAGTAAATTCGCATGAAACAACGTTCGCGATTGGACAATGCTGCTCACAGGACCCGAAACAATTCTATTTTGTCCAATGAAAGACGACTTTACATATATAGAGTCTATGCTTTACATCTGTAAGTGACAGGGTTGATTTAGATGTTGTTTTTTACCCAGGGCAAGCTTTTGCTGAAATCAAGGACCAATGCTGTAGAAATAAATACATTTTGATATACTCACGATGTAGCATAGAATACAATATAATCGTTTTATATTTCCAATTGGACACGTCAGTTTATAAATAAGAGACTGAAGAAATTGTTTTACATAATGATCAAGGATGTTTAATTTTTCATTAGTTTCATCAATATTACAGAAAACGTTTATAGTACAGAGTTCAATATCTCCCCATTGCTTCATTAATTTAGTCAGGATTGCTGGTCACCATAATCTGTACAATATCACTCTTTTGTATTCATGTATTTTTCTGTACATTGTTTGAATAGTTGTTAAAAAGGCAGTCAGCACTTTAAATAAGCTGTTTCTTCCTTCTGAAATTAAACAAATAAAATACTAAGTTTCCTCCCTCCTCCAGTTCCCTCACATATCTATACTAGTATGTGTGAGGTGAGCAGTCCTGGAGGGGTGAGGGTGGGAGGGAGACAGGCCGTGTTGGTAAAGTAGAAGGTCGGGGGACAGGGTGGGACCAGAGGCATATATTTAGATATGTGAAAGAATACACGTCTCTGGGTGGGACTTCAGGACCAGGTCAGACTATGATGAAGCTAGTGGGCCTGTGGGGCAGCTAGGGGGAACGATCAGCCTGGGGGGTAGCTAGTGGGCCTGGGGGGCAGCTAGGGGAAACGATCAGCCTGGAAGGAAGTTAGTGGGCCTGGGGGGTAGCTAGGGGAAACGATCAGCCTGGAAGGAAGTTAGTGGGCCTGGGGGGTAGCTAGTGGGCCTGGGGGGCAGCTAGGGGGAACAATCAGCCTGGAAGGAAGTTAGTGGGCCTGAGGGGTAGCTAGGGTGCAGCTAGGGTGCCTGGGGGGCAGCTTGTGGGCCTGGAGGGGAAGCTACAGTAGTGGGCCTGGGGGGCAGCTAGGGGAAACAGTCAGCCTAGGGGGCACTGGCAACCACTCGCTGCCTTTCTCCACCTTCAAGGCCTGTAATCATAAAGGAGTAGGAGCGCTGATCTAGGATCAGTTTATCATAATGAATAAGATTATATAGACGGGGGGACCTGGTCCTAGATCACTACTCCGAGCCACTTTATGAATACAGGCCCAGGTCTCATCATGATGACCCTATGACTTTTGGCCCAAGATACCCACCACTTTTGGCAACTGCACACAAACACGACTCACAAGAAAAACAACAAGCAAAGCTGTGTGTGAAGCCATTATGAGGCATTATAAAGCCCATATAATGAGGCATAGAAGAGAAGAAGAATACTAAAGGGAGGGGAAAGATAGCTGAAGGCACCCTCAGGACCCTGAAAACACTCCTAATAAGACAGAGCACCAAGGCTACATCCTGATTCTTCACTCTATTCCTGCATGGATCTAGTAATGGTGGAAACTCCCTCCAGTCAATGCCTACCTTCACCAATCCAATGCCTTTAAAAATGACGGGGAGTGTGCAAGTGTACACTTCAGGAGAAGGGTGGAGAATCAGGACGTTCCCCAAGAGGGACTTCTGACATTATCTCAAAAGGGTTTCCGTTGTTCAAAAAGAAGATATGTATTTACTATCATTTTTTTGTGAGATAAGAAAATAGTATTTTATTTGTATTTTTTTTTGAGCACCTACAGCTTGTTATTGAAATGCTACTGCTATCTATCTATAAGGTCTAGGGTTGAACACACAAAGCAATTGCAAGGATGAAAGTTAAACAGAGTTGCTTAATATGACAATATAATATTAATAATAATAATTATAATAATATAATACAGAATAAATCTCTTTTTTTTCACTTTTAAAAGGTATAACATTGTCTTTCTTTGAAATACAATGATCTTTTCAAATTCAGATTTCATGATCAATGTATGTACTTCATTTACTTTGTGTTCGAGATGTTGGTTAATTATACTTGATGAACTTTATTATCCAAATCAACAAAAACTAGCTGTGCCATTGCATATTACAGAATAGTTATGATATGTGGACATGCACCACTTTCTCTCCCTGTCTATCTATCTGTCCCCGTAAGATGACATCATCATAGTCGTCCTATGACCATCACGTCCACAACCTCTCCTTTATGCAGCTCCACGTATTGCTCTGTTTTAGGAGGCAACATCAGCAGCCCGTTGGCACTCCTCATGCTCATCAGTCGACTACTCATCTGATTTCCTTTAGGGGGGAGAGAGACAGAGAGAGATAAAGAGTGAGCGAGATAAAGAAGGAGAGTGTTGGCAGAGAGGGATAGAGGGGGGGGCAGAGACAGAGAGAGAGCCAATAACATGACAAGGATCAACTTTTTGATACACACTTTCCCTTATCCATTTTTTACATGCAAATGTGCTGATGACAAAGTATTGTGTGTATGAGATAATACCTGTGCTCTGTGCCCATGGCAGAGGCTCCTGGTGGTGCCATGTCAGGATGCAGCGGTGGTACTCTGGACGAGGGTCCAACTTTACATCACAGGAAAGCTGTTTACACACACAGGAGAAAGCAGGGCACAGAATGATGACATCACACTCAACTTTAAACCCCAATGTATTTGCATTAAGCTATGTGTAAAAAATAAATAAAAAAAAAACTCTTGTTAACTTACCCTGGCTTTGATGATGGTGGGCCGAGGGTCCAGGATCCCCTGCATCTTCCTCAGAGCAGGGATGACGAAGAGGTTACAGGTGACGACCGCAGACACTGGGTTACCTGACCAACAGAAAGAGAGGGGCTGAGGATGAGAGGGAGAAAAGGACGGGACATTACCACTGTTCAGAGGGCTAAGGCGGGAGATGACAGGATAGGCCAGAGAAGGTTTGGACGGGTTGGGGTGTAGGAGCATTGTTGTTATTGACATGCTCCAGCTGGCAGCCCCTGTAGGACAGGATAAAGGCTCAGTGCAGAGTGGTTCTCTTCTCACCCCACTGGCCTGTCAGTATGGGGCCGGGCTGGGCCGGGGGACCAAGCTGGGGGCCTTGGCTGTGCAGGGGGACTTGGGCTGGGGGCCGGGCTGGGCCGGGGGGATGAGGAGGCAGACAGTTGAGACAGGTACGCTTCTGACTTTTTAAGGTTGCACAGAAGAGGGACTGGAGGGGTGCACTCTTTAGGGGAGTGGGAGAAGTGGGTGAGCGCTCTTTGGGGAGAGTGGGAGAAGTGGGTGAGCGCTCTTTGGGGAGAGTGGGAGAAGTGGGTGAGCACTCTTTAGGGGAGTGGGAGAAGTGGGTGAGCGCTCTTTAGGGGAGTGGGAGAAGTGGGTGAGCGCTCTTTAGGGGAGTGGGAGAAGTGGGTGAGCGCTCTTTAGGGGAGTGGGAGAAGTGGGTGAGCGCTCTTTAGGGGAGTGGGAGAACTGGGTGAGCGCTCTTTAGGGGAGTGGGAGAAGTGGGTAAGCGCTCTTTAGGGGAGTGGGAGGAGTGGGTGAGCACTCTTTAGGGGAGTGGGAGAAGTGGGTGAGCGCTCTTTAGGGGAGTGGGAGAAGTGGGTGAGCGCTCTTTAGGGGAGTGGGAGAAGTGGGTGAGCGCTCTTTGGGGAGAGTGGGAGAAGTGGGTGAGCGCTCTTTAGGGGAGTGGGAGAAGTGGGTGAGCGCTCTTTAGGGGAGTGGGAGAAGTGGGTGAGCGCTCTTTGGGGAGAGTGGGAGAAGTGGGTGAGCGCTCTTTAGGGGAGTGGGAGAAGTGGGTGAGCGTGGGAGAAGTGAGTGAGCGCTCTTTGGGGAGAGTGGCAAAAGTCTTTACACCAACCAGCAGCAGTGATGGGAGGTGTCAAAAAAAGGTCAAATGAAATGAAACAGCAGGGGAAGGGTGAGTAGCGCTCTCAAATCACAACAACAAGCAACAGCATGGAATGATGGGATAGATACCCGCAGGGGCTCGGGACGACACTGAGAAACAGAACGAGGCGCGACAGAACCAACAGCAACGCCACAGAAACAAAACAATATTTCTCTCTCAGAAAACCGAACAGAAAATCACATAAGAAAATAAAAACTCTATATTTTATGTGAACATTTTTTGTTAAGATTCAAGTTTGGGTTTACTAAAAGGTGCTTTTTTTTTTGCTTAATCACTACTAAAAAAAACGAACAAAAATGCCCCCAAACATGCCCAAACTGAGTTTGGGAGATAAAAAGTTCATTTGGCCTCAAGTTTGCATTTTGAGATCATTTTAAGCTCATATCATTTGAGGTTGGGCCAAGTTTCAGTTTAGCACTTAAAGCAAAAAAAATATTTCCCATTTTTCAGTTTAAATTCTGTTTTCTGAGCTCATTTGAAGTAAGCTTGCTTTCCGGTAGAGAGCAGTGAGCACACTGAACGGTACGGTCAACCACGGTGGTAGCACCTACTTCCGCGCGGTGGCACAGGCACCCTGCTTGCCTCACTGTCGGGGACATGGTCGATGAAAATGGCGCCTGTATCTCTGAAGGTGAAATTACCTTAAAGGGGGAATATAAAAAGAGTGGCAGTCACCACAGCCACAGACTAGCCCTCCGAACATACGTAGGACGGGCAGAGGCAAGGCAGGGGGGCTGGGGGAGGCAAGGGGGCCTGCTGGGGGCAATGGAGAGGTCAAGGTGCAGGGGGGGGGGGGGGGGGGGGGGGGGGGGGGGGGGGGCTAGGAAAGTAGAGGGACAAGAGGTTGTTGTCAGCAGGGCTGGTTGGGTGGGTCAAATAGGGGTCCAATTTCAGGTTTGGTGTGGATAAGGGGGCTGGCTGAGGCTTGATGTTTAGAGCTGGGTGGGTCTTCGGTAAACTCTAGGAACACGGTTTTGGAGGGCTGGTATAAAACATTCCCTCACACAAACAGATTTATAATACAAACAACTCTAATACAAAATGTAAATGATCAATCGGGGAAAAAACTGCTACCGTGGAAGGAAGGCTGTTTTGTTCCAGGATGCTGTAGGAACTGAAAGGGGGGTGTAATTAAAGAGAAACATTACCTCTGTCTGAGGGCATGCTGCTGGATTAATACAACAGGTTTCTCTCAGGGAAACGTATATTTGGTTGTTAAATGGTGGCGTTTTGGACTCAGAGCAGTCAAGGCCGGCGATCCCCTGCCAGTCCTGAGACTCAACAACATCATTTACGGGTCTACACACAGACAACAGATACTGTACACACAGTACATACGACTTGCACAGCTCATAAACACATACCTGGTAGGGCAAATATCAGTTTCCGTGCCCCGTCAATGTCCACAGTGGCGAACGTGGTGGGGAGACTAAGAGAAGAAAACAGAAGATGAACCAACTAAGACCTTCCGTGATTCACTATCTCTCCTAAACCATCCTCACTTGATGAATTAACAAGGCATATACCTCTAAACTATAAAATAAAAAAATAATGTCTTACCCTGGCTTCATAAAGACGCGTCCAAAATGGATCTGGGCGTGGAGGTCAATGTCAAGCACCTGCTTCAGATAGTCCTGAAACACAAAAATATATATTGTATATTATTGTGTAATATTATTGTTTAAACGGAGACTTTGATTATCTCTACTGACACGTTTCCATGTCTGACAGATGGTGTGGTGTACACGTTTCCATGTCTGACAGATGGTGTGGTGTACACGTTTCCATATCTGACAGATGGTGTGGTGTACACGTTTCCATGTCTGACAGATGGTGTGGTGTACACGTTTCCATGTCTGACAGATGGTGTGGTGTACACGTTTCCATGTCTGACAGATGGTGTGGTGTACACGTTTCCATGTCTGACAGATGGTGAGGTGTACACGTTTCTATGTCTGACAGATGGTGAGGTGTACACGTTTCTATGTCTGACAGACGGTGAGGTGTACACGTTTCTATGTCTGACAGATGGTGAGGTGTACACGTTTCTATGTCTGACAGACGGTGAGGTGTACACGTTTCTATGTCTGACAGAGGGTGAGGTGTACACGTTACTATGTCTGACAGACGGTGAGGTGTACACATTTCTATGTCTGACAGACGGTGAGGTGTACACGTTTCTATGTCTGACAGATGGTGAGGTGTACACGTTTCTATGTCTGACAGAGGGTGAGGTGTACACGTTACTATGTCTGACAGACGGTGAGGTGTACACGTTTCTATGTCTGACAGATGGTGAGGTGTACACGTTTCTATGTCTGACAGAGGGTGAGGTGTACACGTTACTATGTCTGACAGATGGTGAGGTGTACACGTTTCTATGTCTGACAGATGGTGAGGTGTACACGTTTCTATGTCTGACAGAGGGTGAGGTGTACACGTTACTATGTCTGACAGACGGTGAGGTGTACACGTTTCTATGTCTGACAGATGGTGAGGTGTACATGTGTGATCCAATAACAGAAGTAATTGGAGCAGAAAACCCAGAGAGAGAAGTAGAGAATTCAGATAAGCAGTAAACATACAAAAGGTCAGCCAAACCATCAGGGTGAGAATAGCAGGAGTAACAGCAGGGTGAGAACAGCAGGAGTAACAGCAGGGTGAGAACAGCAGGAGTAACAGCAGGGTGAGAACAGCAGGAGTAACAGCAGGGTGAGAACAGCAGGAGTAACAGCTGGATCAGAACAGCAGGAGTACCAGCAGGGTGAGAACAGCAGGAGTACCAGCAGGGTGAGAACAGCAGGAGTAACAGCAGGAGTAACAGCAGGTTGAGAACAGCAGGAGTAACAGCAGGATAAGAACAGCAGGATGAGAACAGCAGGAGTAACAGCAGGAGTAACAGTAGGATGAGAACAGCAGGAGTAACAGCTGGATGAGAACAGCAGGAGTAACAGCTGGAACAGAACAGCAGGAGTAACAGCAGGATCAGAACAGCAGGAGTAACAGCAGGAGTAACAGCAGGATGAGAACAGCAGGAGTAACAGCTGGATGAGAAAAGCAGGAGTAACAGCTGGATCAGAACAGCAGGATGAGAACAGCAGGATGAGAACAGCAGGAGTAACAGCAGGAGTAACAGCAGGAGTAACAGCTGGAACAGAACAGCAGGAGTAACAGCTGGAACAGAACAGCAGGAGTAACAGCAGCAGTAACAGCAGGAGTAACAGCAGGAGTAACAGCAGGAGTAACAGCAGGAGTAACAGCTGGAACAGAACAGCAGGAGTAACAGCTGGAACAGAACAGCAGGAGTAACAGCTGGAACAGAACAGCAGGAGTAACAGCTGGAACAGAACAGCAGGAGTAACAGCTGGAACAGAACAGCAGGAGTAACAGCTGGAACAGAACAGCAGGAGTAACAGCTGGAACAGAACAGCAGGAGTAACAGCTGGAACAGAACAGCAGGAGTAACAGCTGGAACAGAACAGCAGGAGTAACAGCTGGAACAGAACAGCAGGAGTAACAGCTGGAACAGAACAGCAGGAGTAACAGCTAGATCAGAACAGCAGGATGAGAACAGCAGGATCAGAACACTACTCCCTAGCCATGTCATTTGCTCTCACAAACACAGTGACCTCATAAAAATACATCTAAATAAGCACACTGCCTCACCACTCATTTGATATTTAACCTTTATTTAACTAGGTAAGTCAGTTAAGAACCAAGAAGAATTTACCATGACTGCCTACCCCAGCCTCCCATAACCCCGGACAACACTGGACCAATTGTGCGCCGCCCTATGGGATTCCCGATCACGGCCATTTGTGATACAGCCCGGGATCAAACCAGGGTCTGCAGTGACGCTTATTTAGATGTATTTTTATGAGGTCACTGTTTAAACTTTTTATATAATCTTACCTTCTCTCCCATGGACACACCTCCTGAGGTGATGATGACATCAGCACGGCTGATCCCCTCGTTCAGTGCATTAAGGAGGTCGTCTGGGCTGTAGGAGAAAGGTCACAGGTCACAGTTCATACCCTCCCATCTTTCTGATCATACATGAATCTATAGCATTCCAGACACAGACTTTAGCCTTGTGCTTTCAGATTCACCATTGAGCATGCTTTTTAGTCCAGGACTAGGATTAATGTGTGTCCAGGAAACCAGCACAATATTTTCTAGGAGGGTAGATGAAGCCATTGTTACTGAGGCTTATGATTGAATGTTGTTGACTGACTTGTCTCCGACGATGCCCAAGTTGATGGTAGGGTAGCCATGTTCCTGAATGGTGGCCAGCAGTGTAGATCTGTTACTGTCCCTGATCTTCCCTGGGTGCAGGTCATCCTCTGGGTTCAACAGCTACATGTGCGCACACACGCACGCACACACACACACACACACACACAGAAGGTTACTTTATTGTTCATATTCTACAGGAAACCATCTCACATCCTGCAATATTTTCCTGTCAGAACCTGGGATTCAAACCGGCAATCGGTTGATGTCTTACCCACCTCTCTAACCTCTAGGCTACCTACCACTGTAATCCCAGGTATTAAAGATACCATGAACGATGGCAAAATGTGTGTGCATGGATATGTGTGTTTGTGTGTTCACCTCATTGCCAGTTGACATGACAGCCACCACTGGGAACTTCTGCACCTCCACCTCAGTGACTCCTACGGTGGCCAGCAGGCCAATCTCAGAAGGGCCCATGTGGGTACCCTTGGACAGGACACATTCCCCACGCTTTATATCATGACCAATAGGCCTGGAGGGAGGGGAGACAGAGGGGGCTGGGTGAGTGGCAGAGATAGTACTGGTACTACGGTCACGTGGAATTTCACTGCCTTCATGACTCGTGACCCCCAGTGTGGCAACCCTAGTAGTACCTCAAGATTTATATCATGACCTATAGGCCTGGAGGAAGGAACAGAGGGAGCTGGGTGAGTGGCAGGCACTCAGATACTGTAGACATGGCTGTGTAATACATAGTGCTGAGCTATTAGTGCTTTTTGAGGTCGGTTTGGTTAAAAAATGATCACAGTATCTAGACTATGTGTCAAATGGAATGACGCTGGAGAGGCGAAGCAGGTATGGGGAGTCAAACATTTCATGTGGAACGGACATGGAACGAGATAGGAACAACGTCAGCGAACGAGTAACACAAACAAAAGACAATCAATGCAGCAGGGGGGAACAGAGCAAGGGAACTGACAAATATAGGGGAGGAAATATACAAATGAGTGAGTGAGTCCAGGTGAGTCCAATATCGCTGATGCGCGTGACGAGGGAAGGCAGGTGTGAGTGATAGATGATAGGAGTGAGTGATACAGGGCAGCCTGGCGCCCTCAAGCTCCAGGGGGGAAGAGCGGGAGCAAACGCGACACTACGCACATTACACTAGTACTGTAGCATGGTAGCGTATCTACGAACCAACCAAAAGCAGTACTGACAAAGGAAGACAGCGTGAAGTAAAGTGAAGTGAAACCTAATGACAGGTTAGTTCACAGACAATAGGGGAAAGTAAGGGTTAAAGGAGTAGTCAGTAATTATAACAGTCTTATTGTTAAAAGAGGAGAATTGGGAACCGTGATTATATATAAATGACTCGTACTTGACTCCCTTCTCCCTTTTACTAGCTTGGACTTTGCTGCTTTATTGAGGAAAAATGTACTTACTTCGACTGTGATACAGAGCCTTCAGAAAGGATTTACGTTCCTAGACATTTTCCACATTTTGTTGTGTTACAGCCTGAATTAAAATGTATAACATTTAGATTTTTGGGTCACTGGCCTACACACAATACCCCATAATGTCCAAGTGGAATGATGTTCTTCAATATCTTTATTTTATTATTTTTATACATTTTTATACAGATGAATAAAAAAAATTCTTGAGTTATTAACTATTCAATCACTTTTTCATGGCTAGCCTAAATAAGTTCAGGAGTAAAAATGTACTTAACAAGTCACATAATAAGTTGCATGGATTCATTCTGTGTGCAATAATAGTGTTTGACATGATTTTTTAATGACTACCTCGCCACACATTAAATTATCTGAAAGGTCCCTCAGTGGAGCAGTAAATTTCAAACACAGATTCAACCACAAATACCAGGGAGGTTTTCCAATGCCTCGCTAAGAAGGGAACCTATTGGTAGATGGGTAAAAAATTTAAAAAAGCAGACATTGAATATCCCTTTGACTATGGTGAAGTTATTAATGACACTTTGGATGGGGTATCAATACACCCAGCCAATACAAAGACACAGGCGTCCTTCCTAACTCAGTTGCTGGAGAGGAACGAAACTGCCAATGGGGCCAATGGTGACTTTTAAACAGTTACAGAGTTTAATGGCTGTGAAAACTGAGGAATGATCAACAACATCGTAGTTGCTCCACAATACTAAGCTAATTCACAGAGTGAAAAGAAGACTATACAGAAATATTCCAAAACATGCATCCTGGCACTAAACAAGGCGGCACTAAAGTAATACTGCAAAAAATGTGTTTGGCAAAAAAATGCAACACATTACTGAGTACCACTCTCCATATTTTCAAGCATACTGGTGGCTGCATCATGTTATCAGTATGCTTGTAATTGTTAAGAACTGGGGAGTTTTTCAGCATCAAAAGAAACGGAATGGAGCTAAACACAACCAAAATCCTAGAGAAAAACCTGGTTCAGTCTGGTTTCCACCAGACACTGTGAGATGAATTCACCTTTCAGTTTTGACTTAAATCTGGTTGATATGTATTGACTCAGAAGTGTGAATTCTTATGTAAATGAGATATTTATGTATTTAATTTTTAACAAATTTGCTAACATTTCTAAAAACATGTTTCACTTTGTCATTATAGGGTATTGTGTGTAGATGGGCGAGAGAAAAAAGGCTGTAACATAACAAAATGTGGAATAAGTCAAGCAATATGAATAATTTATTGAACTGTATGTGGTTGTCCCACCTTGCTATTTTAAGATGTGTTGGGGAATAATCAGAATTAGGTGGCAACATAGGTAAGATGTTTTATATTCATTATATGTTTGTAAGTTACTTCTCATCAGAATGTTATGTTTGTATAATACTGTGGCGGGGTTGCAGTATCTGTTCTATGTCAAGACTAAGTTGTTTGGGCCGGAGAGAGGGGAGAGGTCAAGGTGTCATCATGTGTGCTCCACTGTGTCTGTGTGCCAGTCACTCCCTACTTTTCCCATCGGGGAGAGGAGGATGGCAGTGTCTGGAATCATTCTATGCTCCCTCTTTTGTTGCTCCTCTTAACCTATAGCCTTACTCTCCTCTCCGTGAGCTTGTCCAGGATTGGTTGTATTTAGAATTGGTTGTATCTAAATGACAATTTGATATATATCATAGGGTGGGGGTAATGTCTTGGTACCATTCTGTACCAAGGACGAAATAAGAGCTTTGTTTAGGAGACCAAACTGAACGATAATGTATAGCCAACTCTGTCTTCTTTGGGGACACTCCTCTGAAGTAAAGTTTTTCTTTGTGTAAGTTCCTAAGACCTGTGGTTTGTCATGTCGTCTAGGGGGGGTGGATCTTTGCTATAAAGGATCCCATTTGCCATTATGTGGGGCACTCTCAACTTTTCATTAGAGATACTGAATTGTTTAAAGTCAAAATGCTATTGCAAAAGCTTAATTATTATTAAAGGTGAAGATTAAGCATAATTCTGACTGGTGTGTGGTTTGCTCTCATGATTTGGTAAATAGAGGAAATTTCCACGACAGATGAATGCACTAACTGTAAGTTGTTCTGTCTAAGAGTGTCTGCTAAATGATACAAATGTACATGTAAAATGATTTGAGCTTTTAACATTCAATTGCCAAAATATTTAAAATATTCCATTGTCTTTGTAAGGTTCACATTCGGTAGAAATGACTATGAAATAATAAAACACTGCAGTTGTGTATATTACTTTATGCTTTAATTATGTTTCACTCCTTAAAGTCATCATCTCATCTCTGCTCAGGCAGTAACAGTCAGCCAGCCAGACAACATCATCTCTGCTCTCTCCATACTGTACTGTCTTCAGTCATCCTATTTAGCAAGACTAGCCTGCCTAAGTATGCTGCAGAGCTGTCTGACAAAATCATTTTACTACTTCAAAGTAGATATGCTATACTTTCACAAACGGTCTCTATCCCTCTCTCTCGTCCTTGTGCTGTGTACATTCCTCTCTCAGGCAGTCTATGTGTATCTAACTTCACATAGCAGGCGTAAAGGTGTACCCATCGCTGTCCGAGCTGGAAGGAACAGGCGAAAGAAAGAACAGGCACAATGGATTATGGTCACTGGCTGCCTGTGAGTTTATAATTCATTTTAAGATTCTTCTATTGGTTTTTAAATCAATCCACGTTGGTGCACCCCAATACATGTCAGACATGCTTTAAGTCATGTACCCAGTAGGTCCCTCAGGTCCTCTGGCCTTTTAACTCTCCCAAAGCCTCAGACCAAGAGGCATGGAGAGGCAGCCTTTAGTTACTATACCCCCAGCCTCTGGAGTAGCCTTCCAAGAGATCCTGAGGGGACTGAAACTGTTGACATATTTAGAAGAGATGTTAAAACACCTTTTTGCTTTGCTTTACCTCGGGGTGCTTTTCAGTCTTTATTGTTGCTGTTTTTTATCCTCATGTTTATTGTGTAGTAAATATTTCAGTTTTTATTTTCATTGTTCAAAAAAACAATCCTGTGAAGCACATTGTGTCTGAAATGTGCTGTATAAAGAAAACTTGATTTGATTTGATGATTGTAGTTAAATCACCACGTTTCTGCGCTGAACTAAATTGAATATTTGCTTCATGAAAACTAGAACTCCCTTCCGCTCAGCGTCCCACATGGTTCTTAACTTGATTTCTCTTGTGAATGATTTGATTTCTCTCTAGAGAAACGGCGCGTTGGGGAAATGGTTCATCTCTCAGCACTAGAGGTAGAGTTCTGTTACAGAAAAGCGTTGGGTAAAACTGGAATTTCAGTTTACTTCCTGATTTAACTGGATTTAAATGAAATCGAGCCCACCAGTCCTGACTGGTACAACTTTAAAATTGTCACTCACCTGATGTCCTGTCCAGGGCGTGCCTGTACCAAGATCCGTACCTCCAGCTCTTCTGTGCCCTGCAACGACAAACAGAGCGGTTAATGAAGGAGATTTGGAAGAGGTTTGTGGCAGATGAGGAGGTCTACATGTACAATACAGAAAGGCTGTCTGTTTGTGGAGAGGAGATACTGGAGACAGAGGAGAAAGGATTGAGGGAAAGTTGCGAAACAGAGAGGCGAGAGACATATGGTATGTTATTGTAATCTATTTGTATAGTATGTTCCATGTGGATAAAGTTCATTGAAATAAATTGAGAGGGGGTCAGGAAGTTGCCACAGGAGATGGGAGAGGGAGAGTGCTAGTTGACTCACGTCTTCAGAGAGAGAGAGGGAAGAAGGAGGAAAGAAGGAGAGAAGTCGGGTGTTGACTCACGTCGTCAGACTCTCGAAGCAGCTCTGTGTCCTCCACCTGCACTACAGCATCCGCCCCACAGGGGACAGGAGCCCCCGTTGTCACCCTCATCACCTGGCCCGGCATCACTGTGTGGGTCGGCTACAGAGACACACATGCAGGTTGGACATTATAAAGGTGCTAAACATGCTTATAACACATATTCCAAGGCATTATAACTGCATCATAACTACCGGCATGAAGTAGTGTTATCAACATTTCAATTGGGAAGTTGAATTATCAGAAATCGACTATATGCAATTTTCACAAGATATACTTATGAACATGAGCATCAATAGTGGAAGCTGTGTGTCCATAGTGGAGGCTGTGTGTCCATAGTGGAGGCTGTGTGTCCATAGTGGAGGCAGTGTGTCCGTAGCGGAAGCTGTGTGTCCATAGCGGAGGCAGTGTGTCCGTAGTGGAAGCAGTGTGTCCATAGTGGAGGCAGTGTGTGTCCATAGCGGAGGCAGTGTGTCCATAGTGGAAGCTGTGTGTCCATAGTGGAGGCTGTGTGTGTCCATAATGGAGGCTGTGTGTGTCCATAGTGGAGGCTGTGTGTCCGTAGTGGAAGCAGTGTGTCCGTAGAGGAGGCAGTGTGTCAGTAGTGGAAGCAGTGTGTCCGTAGAGGAGGCAGTGTGTGTCCATAGCGGAGGCTGTGTGTCCGTAGTGGAGGCTGTGTCCATAGCGGAGGCTGTGTGTCCATAGCGGAGGCTGTGTGTCCATAGCGGAGGCTGTGTGTCCATAGCGGAGGCTGTGTGTCCGTAGTGGAGGCTGTGTCCATAGCGGAGGCTGTGTGTCCGTAGTGGAGGCTGTGTCCATAGCGGAGGCTGTGTGTCCGTAGTGGAGGCTGTGTCCATAGCGGAGGCTGTGTGTCCGTAGTGGAGGCTGTGTGTCCATAGCGGAGGCTGTGTGTCCATAGTGGAGGCAGTGTGTCCGTAGTGGAAGCAGTGTGTCCATAGTGGAGGCAGTGTGTCAGTAGTGGAAGCAGTGTGTCCGTAGAGGAGGCAGTGTGTGTCCATAGCGGAGGCTGTGTGTCCGTAGTGGAGGCTGTGTGTCCATAGCGGAGGCTGTGTGTCCATAGCGGAGGTTGTGTGTCCATAGTGGAGGCAGTGTGTCAGTAGTGGAAGCAGTGTGTCCGTAGAGGAGGCAGTGTGTGTCCATAGCGGAGGCTGTGTGTCCGTAGTGGAGGCTGTGTGTCCATAGCGGAGGCTGTGTGTCCGTAGTGGAGGCTGTGTCCATAGCGGAGGCTGTGTGTCCGTAGTGGAGGCTGTGTGTCCATAGCGGAGGCTGTGTGTCCATAGCGGAGGCTGTGTGTCCGTAGTGGAGGCTGTGTCCATAGTGGAGGCAGCGTGTCAGTAGTGGAAGCAGTGTGTCCGTAGAGGAGGCAGTGTGTGTCCATAGCGGAGGCTGTGTGTCCATAGCGGAGGCTGTGTGTCCGTAGTGGAGGCTGTGTGTCCATAGCGGAGGCTGTGTGTCCATAGCGGAGGTTGTGTGTCCATAGCGGAGGCTGTGTGTCCGTAGTGGAGGCTGTGTGTCCATAGCGGAGGCTGTGTGTCCATAGCGGAGGTTGTGTGTCCATAGCGGAGGCTGTGTGTCCATAGCGGAGGCTGTGTGTCCATAGCGGAGGCTGTGTGTCCATAGCGGAGGTTGTGTGTCCATAGCGGAGGCTGTGTGTCCATAGTGGAGGCTGTGTGTCCATAGCGGAGGCTGTGTGTCCATAGCGGAGGTTGTGTGTCCATAGCGGAGGCTGTGTGTCCATAGTGGAGGTTGTGTGTCCATAGCGGAGGCTGTGTGTCCATAGCGGAGGCTGTGTGTCCATAGTGGAGGCTGTGTGTCCATAGCGGAGGCTGTGTGTCAGTAGTGGAAGCAGTGTGTCCGTAGAGGAGGCAGTGTGTGTCCATAGCGGAGGCTGTGTGTCCGTAGTGGAGGCTGTGTCCATAGCGGAGGCTGTGTGTCCATAGCGGAGGCTGTGTGTCCATAGCGGAGGCTGTGTGTCCATAGCGGAGGCTGTGTGTCCGTAGTGGAGGCTGTGTCCATAGCGGAGGCTGTGTGTCCGTAGTGGAGGCTGTGTCCATAGCGGAGGCTGTGTGTCCGTAGTGGAGGCTGTGTCCATAGCGGAGGCTGTGTGTCCGTAGTGGAGGCTGTGTGTCCATAGCGGAGGCTGTGTGTCCATAGTGGAGGCAGTGTGTCCGTAGTGGAAGCAGTGTGTCCATAGTGGAGGCAGTGTGTCAGTAGTGGAAGCAGTGTGTCCGTAGAGGAGGCAGTGTGTGTCCATAGCGGAGGCTGTGTGTCCGTAGTGGAGGCTGTGTGTCCATAGCGGAGGCTGTGTGTCCATAGCGGAGGTTGTGTGTCCATAGTGGAGGCAGTGTGTCAGTAGTGGAAGCAGTGTGTCCGTAGAGGAGGCAGTGTGTGTCCATAGCGGAGGCTGTGTGTCCGTAGTGGAGGCTGTGTGTCCATAGCGGAGGCTGTGTGTCCGTAGTGGAGGCTGTGTCCATAGCGGAGGCTGTGTGTCCGTAGTGGAGGCTGTGTGTCCATAGCGGAGGCTGTGTGTCCATAGCGGAGGCTGTGTGTCCGTAGTGGAGGCTGTGTCCATAGTGGAGGCAGCGTGTCAGTAGTGGAAGCAGTGTGTCCGTAGAGGAGGCAGTGTGTGTCCATAGCGGAGGCTGTGTGTCCATAGCGGAGGCTGTGTGTCCGTAGTGGAGGCTGTGTGTCCATAGCGGAGGCTGTGTGTCCATAGCGGAGGTTGTGTGTCCATAGCGGAGGCTGTGTGTCCGTAGTGGAGGCTGTGTGTCCATAGCGGAGGCTGTGTGTCCATAGCGGAGGTTGTGTGTCCATAGCGGAGGCTGTGTGTCCATAGCGGAGGCTGTGTGTCCATAGCGGAGGCTGTGTGTCCATAGCGGAGGTTGTGTGTCCATAGCGGAGGCTGTGTGTCCATAGTGGAGGCTGTGTGTCCATAGCGGAGGCTGTGTGTCCATAGCGGAGGTTGTGTGTCCATAGCGGAGGCTGTGTGTCCATAGTGGAGGTTGTGTGTCCATAGCGGAGGCTGTGTGTCCATAGCGGAGGCTGTGTGTCCATAGTGGAGGCTGTGTGTCCATAGCGGAGGCTGTGTGTCCATAGCGGAGGCTGTGTGTCCATAGCGGAGGCTGTGTGTCCGTAGTGGAGGTTGTGTGTCCATAGCGGAGGCTGTGTGTCCATAGCGGAGGCTGTGTGTCCATAGCGGAGGCTGTGTGTCCATAGCGGAGGCTGTGTCCATAGCGGAGGCAGTGTGTCAGTAGTGGAAGCAGTGTGTCCGTAGAGGAGGCAGTGTGTGTCCATAGCGGAGGCTGTGTGTCCATAGCGGAGGCTGTGTGTCCATAGCGGAGGTTGTGTGAGAATTCTAAAATGTACTATTTAAATGTATTATTATGGATTTAACCCAGAAAGCAGAGTGGGGTGTTGTAGAGAGAGAGAGACAGGATCTGTGTAGAGAGAGAGACAGGGTCTGTGTAGAGAGAGAGACAGGGTCTGTGTAGAGAGAGAGACAGGGTCTGTGTAGAGAGAGAGACAGGGTATGTGTAGAGTAGAGAGAGAGAGAGACAGGGTCTGTGTAGTGTAGAGAGAGAGAGACAGGGTCTGTGTAGAGAGAGAGACAGGGTCTGTGTAGAGAGAGAGACAGGGTATGTGTAGAGAAAGAGACAAGGTCTGTGTAGAGTAGAGAGAGAGAGAGACAGGGTCTGTGTAGTGTAGAGAGAGAGAGACAGGGTCTGTGTAGTGTAGAGAGAGAGAGACAGGGTCTGTGTAGAGTAGAGAGAGAGAGAGACAGGGTCTGTGTAGAGTAGAGAGAGAGAGACAGGGTCTGTGTAGAGTAGAGAGAGAGACAGGGTCTGTGTAGAGTAGAGAGAGAGAAACAGGGTCTGTGTAGAGTAGAGAGAGAGAGACAGGGTCTGTGTAGAGTAGAGAGAGAGAGACATGGTCTGTGTAGAGTAGAGAGAGAGACAGGGTCTGTGTAGAGTAGAGTGAGATACAGGGTCTGTGTAGAGTAGAGAGAGAGACAGGGTCTGTGTAGAGTAGAGTGAGATACAGGGTCTGTGTAGAGTAGAGAGAGAGAGACAGGGTCTGTGTAGAGTAGAGAGAGAGAGACATGGTCTGTGTAGAGTAGAGAGAGAGAGAGAGACAGGGTCTGTGTGGAGATAGAGAGAGAGATGGGGTCTGTCTCTGTGTAGAGGTAGAGAGAGAGACAGGGTCTGTCTCTGTGTAGAGAGAGAGAGATGGGGTCTGTCTCTGTGTAGAGGTAGAGAGAGATGGGGTCTGTCTCTGTGTAGAGGTAGAGAGAGATGGGGTCTGTCTCTGTGTAGAGGTAGAGAGAGAGAGACAGGGTCTGTCTCTGTGTAGAGGTAGAGAGAGAGAGACAGGGTCTGTCTCTGTGTAGAGGTAGAGAGAGAGAGACAGGGTCTGTCTCTGTATAGAGGTAGAGAGAGAGACGGGGTCTGTCTCTGTACAGAGGTAGAGAGAGAGAAATTTCAACATACCAATTAGGATCTGGCTAAAAATATTTGAATCAGTCATAGAGCCCATTGCTCTTTATGGTTGTGAGGTCTAGGGTCCGCTCACCAAGACTTCACAAAATGGGACAAACACCAAATTGAGACTCTGCATGCAGAATTCTGCAAAAAATCCTCTGTGCACAACGTAGAACACCAAATGATGCATGCAGAGCAGAATTAGGCCGATACCCACTAATGATCAAAATCCAGAAAAGAGCCGTTAAATTCTACAACCACCTAAAAGGAAGCGATTCCCAAACCGTCCATAACAAAGCCATCACCTACAGAGAGATGAACCTGGAGAAGAGTCCCCTAAGCAAGCTGGTCCTGGGGCTCTGTTCACAAACACAAATACACCCCACAGAGCCGCAGGACAGCAACACAATTAGACCCAACCAAATCATGAGAAAACAAAAAGATAATTACTTGACACATTGGAAAGAATTAACAAAAAACACTGAGCAAACTAGAA
Organism: Oncorhynchus mykiss; assembly: GCF_013265735.2. Classification (NCBI taxonomy): domain Eukaryota; kingdom Metazoa; phylum Chordata; class Actinopteri; order Salmoniformes; family Salmonidae; genus Oncorhynchus; species Oncorhynchus mykiss. The sequence goes on from NC_048589.1 coordinate 34,136,308, forward strand.
TGCTATTTGGCCCTAAACAGAGAGTATACTGGTAGAATACCTGACCACTGTGACTGACCCAAACTTTGACTATGTACAGACTCAGTGAGCATAGCCTTGCTATTGAGAAAGGCCGCCGTAGGCAGACATGGCTCTCAAGAGAAGACAGGCTATGTGCACACTGCCCACAAAATGAGGTAGAAACTGAGCTGCACTTCCTAACCTCCTGTCCAATGTATGACCATATTAGAGAGACACATTTCCCTCAGATTACACAGATCCACAAAGAATTCGAAAACAAATCCAATTTTTATAAACTCCCATATCTACTGGGTGAAAGTCCACAGTGTGCCATCACAGCAGCAAGATTTGTGACCTGTTTCCACAAGAAAAGGGCAACCAGTGAAGAACAAACACCATTGTAAATACAACCCATATTTATGCTTATTTATTTTCCCTTGTGTACTTTAACCATTTGTACATTATTACAACACTGTATATATATAATATGGCATTTGTAATGTCTTTATTGTTTTGAATCTTCTGTACGTGTAATGTTTAATGTTAATTTTTATTGTTTATTTCACTTTTGTATATTATCTACCTCACTTGCTCTGGCAATGTTAACACATGTTTCCCATGCCAATAAAGCCCCTTGAATTGAATTGAGACGGGGTCTGTCTCTGTGTAGAGGTAGAGAGAGATGGGGTCTGTCTCTGTGTAGAGGTAGAGAGAGATGGGGTCTGTCTCTGTGTAGAGGTAGAGAGAGATGGGGTCTGTCTCTGTGTAGAGGTAGAGAGAGAGACGGGGTCTGTCTCTGTGTAGAGGTAGAGAGAGAGACGGGGTCTGTCTCTGTGTAGAGGTAGAGAGAGAGACGGGGTCTGTCTCTGTGTAGAGGTAGAGAGAGATGGGGTCTGTCTCTGTGTAGAGGTAGAGAGAGATGGGGTCTGTCTCTGTGTAGAGGTAGAGAGAGATGGGGTCTGTCTCTGTGTAGAGGTAGAGAGAGACGGGGTCTGTCTCTGTGTAGAGGTAGAGAGAGATGGGGTCTGTCTCTGTGTAGAGGTAGAGAGAGATGGGGTCTGTCTCTGTGTAGAGAGAGAGAGATGGGGTCTGTCTCTGTGTAGAGGTAGAGAGAGATGGGGTCTGTCTCTGTGTAGAGGTAGAGAGAGACGGGGTCTGTCTCTGTGTAGAGAGAGAGAGATGGGGTCTGTCTCTGTGTAGAGGTAGAGAGAGATGGGGTCTGTCTCTGTGTAGAGGTAGAGAGAGACGGGGTCTGTCTCTGTGTAGAGGTAGAGAGAGATGGGGTCTGTCTCTGTGTAGAGGTAGAGAGAGATGGGGTCTGTCTCTGTGTAGAGGTAGAGAGAGAGACGGGGTCTGTCTCTGTGTAGAGGTAGAGAGAGAGACGGGGTCTGTCTCTGTGTAGAGGTAGAGAGAGAGACGGGGTCTGTTTCTTTGTAGAGGTAGAGAGAGAGACGGGCCTGTCTCTGTGTAGAGGTAGAGAGAGAGACGGGGCCTGTCTCTGTGTAGAGGTAGAGAGAGAGACGGGGCCAGTCTCTGTGTAGAGGTAGAGAGAGATGGGGTCTGTCTCTGTGTAGAGGTAGAGAGAGAGAGACGGGGTCTGTCTCTGTGTAGAGGTAGAGAGAGAGACAGGGTCTGTTTCTGTGTAGAGGTAGAGAGAGAGACGGGGCCTGTCTCTGTGTAGAGGTAGAGAGAGACGGGGTCTGTCTCTGTGTAGAGAGAGAGAGACGGGGTCTGTCTCTGTGGATTATCTTGTAATCACAGTGAGCCAGTGACCTGTGTAACTCCACATGGCAGGATAGCCCATGGGAATACACTGAAACACAGAGAGGGATGGAGGGAGGGAGGGATACTCCAAAATATCAGGGTTCAAACTGTAAGGAGCTCACCTGCTGTCCTGCCTGTGACTCCCCAATGATGAAGCGATCTCCAGGACCGTCGGCCGCTGAGAGGAACAGAGAGAGGGATGAGAAATAGAAAGAGAGAGAGAGGGGTGGTGAGAGAAAGAACAGTAATGCCTCTATATCTGAAAACAAGCTGCAAGGGTCAAACTCACACAAAAACAAGCATGAAAGGTTTGTAATCTCTCAAACTACAGAACTCCACACCCACTAAAACTGGCGTCTCACCTCGCACGGCGTAACCATCTTTGACTGATGCAGGGAACGGAGGCAGGTTGTCTTTGGCATAGACGTCCTGAGCTAAGACTCGACCCATCCCATCTACAGTAGGATAGAATAGGATAAAGAAAGGAGAGAAAGAGAGAGAGAAACAGAGAGGAGAAAAAAGGTTGTAATTTCACACATACATTAAGGAGTACACAAGATGTGATATGCATGCTGGTGGGATAAGCTGTGTCCCTCGGCAGGGGAGGCAGAGTCCCTCTATGTTTTGGTTAATGTGCGTGTGCGTGTGCGTGTGTGTGTGTGTGTGTGTGTGTGTGCAGTGCAGTGAGGATGGGGCAGAGAAGTTATAATCATGCTGTCACAATCTGTTGACAACAGCACAGAGACCGATGATGGTAGGACAAGACAGTGTTGAGTAGCTGTTGTTGAATGTGAAGAGGACAAAAGCCAGACACACAGAAAGGCCTAAATCACATGAAACCTTTGCTATATGTGAGTGACAGAGAAAGGGGTGACGCTCCCACACACACACACACACACACACACACACACAGGCAAGCAGAGACAAGCACCTCTAGGGAGAGAGTGAGGAGATCACTCAACACAGGAAAGAAGAAAAAACAGAGCCAGGAATAACAGAGAAAAAGAGAAAAAAGAGAGAGACAAAGAGAGAATAATTGAAAGAAAGAAAGACAGAAAGAAAGAGAGAGAGAGAGAGAGAGAAAGAAAGAGGGAGATAGAAAGAGAGAGAGAGAGAGAAAGAAAGAGAGAGAAAGAGAAAGAAAGAGAGAGAATAATTGAAAGAAAGAAAGAAAGAAAGACAGAAAGAAAGAGAGAGAAAGAAAGAGAGAGAGAGAGAGAGAAAGAAAGAAAGAGGGAGAGAGAAAGAAAGAGGGAGAGAGAAAGACAGATAGAGGGAGAGAATAATAGAAAGAGAGAAAGCGAGAGAGAGAGAGATAGAGATAGTAAGAGAGAGAGAGAAAGAAAGAGAGAGAGAGAAAGAAAGAGAGAGAGAGAGAAAGAAAGAGGGAGATAGAAAGACAGATAGAGGGAGAGAATAATAGAAAGAGAGAGAGAGAGAGAGAGAGAGAGAGAGAGAGATAGTAAGAGAGAGAAAGACAGAAAGAGAGACAGTAAGAGAGAGAAAGAAAGAGCTGAAAACAGAGAGCAATGAATAGAGAGAAAGAAAGATAGTGTGAGTGTGACTGAGTGTGTGTGTGCTTTTGGGTTAACTATCCTTGTGGGGACCAGAAGGATAGTAAAACAAGGACGGGTTAGGGTTAGGGTTAGAATTAGGGTTAGGTATAAGGTTAGGGTTAGGGTTAGGGTTAGAATTAGGGTTAGGTATAAGGTTAGGGTTAGGGTTAGAATTAGGGTTAGGTATAAGGTATAAGGTTTTGAATGGGAATCATTCATTGGGTCCCCAGAAGGATAGTAAAACAAACATGTGTGTGTGTGTTTGAGACAGAGAGCAAGAGAGAGAGAGAGAAAGAGAGAGTGAGGGAGGGAGAGAGTGGGTGGGAGAAGAGATAATGAAGAGAGAGAGAGAGAGAGAGAGAGAGCAGGCTTCTCTTCTGTTGAAGGCTGATTAGAGGAGACTTAATGCTCTAAAATACCACATCTGATGAGCAGCTAAATATAGATCATCCCTTTTATACAAACAGATGAATACAGAGGTATCTATGGAAACAGAGGAATACACAGAATATACAGGGAGTGGAGCGCCACAACACATTCGCCTCACCACCGCCAAACTGACTGAGAAGACATCCAAACTGTAGACTCTATCAGCTAAGAAAGACTATTAGCTAAGAAAGACTATTAGCTAAGAAATAGTCTCCATTGGCTAAGAATATTAGCTAAGAAAGACTGTATTAGCTGAGAAATAGACTATCAGCTAAGCCTATTTGCAAAGAAAGACTCTTAGCTAAGAAAGACTCTTAGCTAGGAAAGACTCTTAGCTAGGAAAGACTCTTAGAAAGCCTCTTAGCTAAGAAAGACTCTTAGAAAGCCTCTTAGCTAAGAAAGACTCTTAGAAAGCCTCTTAGCTAAGAAAGACTATTAGCTAAGAAGGACTATTAGCTAAGATCCTCTATTAGCTAAGAATCTAATAGCTAAGAACGTTTTAGCTAATACAGATAATAGCTAATAGCTAAGAAAAAGACTATAAATACTCTAAAAAAAAAGAGTCTCTATTAGAAATACTCTCTATTCGCTAAGAAAGACTCTCTATTATCTAAGAAAGACTATATCAGCTAAGACTGCCTATTAGCTAAGACTCCCTGTTAGCTTAGAAATACTATATTAGCTAAGAAAGACTCTCTATTAGCTCAGAAAGACTATATTAGCTAAGACTCTCTATTAGCTAAGACTATTTGCTAAGAAAGACGATTTGCTAAGAAAGACTATTAGCTAAGAAAGACTATTAGCTAAGAAAGACTATTAGCTAAGAAAGACTATTAGCTAAGACTCTCTATTAGCTAAGAAAGACTAATAGCTAAGAAAGACTAATAACTAAGAAAGACTATGTTAGCTAAGAAAGACTGTTAGCTAAGACTATTAGCTAAGAAACAGACTATCAGCTAAGACTATTTGCAAAGAAAGACTATTAGCTAAGAAATACTATTAGCTAAGACTATTAGCTAAGAAAGACTCAGCTAAGAAAGGCTCTATTAGCTAAGAAAGACTATTAGCTAAGACTCTCTATTAGGAAAAAAAGGAAAGAAATGATCTCACTCCAATACATTTTTATAGAAAGTTAGCAAAAATATATAAGATCTTGCTACCATGGAAAGGAAAATACCTGTCTATTTGTGGAAAAATCACCCTGATTAACTCCTTAGTTATATCACAGTTTACCTATTTGCTTATGGTTTTGCCTACACCTAGTGACCTGCTTTTTAAATTATATGAACAAAAAATATTCAATTCTATTTGGAACAGCAAACCAGATAAAATTAAAAGGGCCCTATTTCTATAACGAATATGAATTTGGTGGGCAGAAATGATTAAATATTAAAGCACTAAAGGCATCAGTCATACAAAAGTTATACTTAAATCCAAACTGGTTCTCTAGTCAATTGGTATGAATGTCTCATCCTATATTCAGGAAGGGCCTTTTCCCCTTTATTCAGATTACACCTGCTCACTTTCGGTTGTTTGAAAAGGAAATAATCTCCAAAATATCTTAATTTTTTAAACAAGCCTTAGAAAGTTGGTTGCAATTTCAGTTTAATCCACCAGAAAGGACGGAACAAATAGTACAACAAATATTGTGGTTAAATTCAAATATACTAATTGATAAAAAAAACTGTATTTATCGAAGAAATGTTTAAAAAAGGTATACATTTAGTGAATGACATCATAAATAGGACTGGTGGAGTTGTGTCGCACATGCAGCTAACACAGACATATGGAAATGTCTGCTCTACCCAAAATTACAACCAATTAATTGCAGCATTACCACAACAATGGGAGAGGCAAGTAGAAGGGGAAAAAGTAAGGAACTTGTCTGTCGGCCCTGTATTAAAGAACATAAATGGTTAAAGAAAAGTGTGATAAATAAAAACATTTACCAATGTCATTTAAGGACCAAAAAACTGACAGCTGTGCCATATACATTGCAACTATAGTTGGGAAGAGATTTTCGATGTACCCATTCCATGGCACATGGTTTATGAATTGATACGCAAAACAACGGCGGATTCAAAACTACAAATTTTTCAATATAAATTACTATACAACATTCTTGCAACTAATAGAATGTTATATATAGCTATATCCCAGCTCTGCAGATTCTGCTGTGAGGAGGCAGAGTCATTAGATCATTTATTTTGGTATTGTCCATAAGTAGCTCATTTTTGGTCACAGGTCCAGGAATGGCTGAAGAATTGCAACATTTGCCTAGAACTAACACTACAGATAGCAATACTGGGTGATTTGAAAAGCCATAGTCAATCAATCAATAATATAATAATTATTTTAACAAAAATGTTTATTTTTCATTTAGAATCTGTAGAAGCTATGATAATAGGAAGGTTCAATTATTTTGTGAAGCATCACAGCACAGTTGAAAAATATATGGCAAGTAGAAATCCGAAATGGATGATGTTGAGAGATAGATGGGAGGGGTTGAGAGGAGCTGAAGGGTGGGGCTAATAACAAGATAAACAATGTAAAACATATGGGATCTGTAAAATGTATATAGGTTTGGAACTTGTGAAATAGCATAGTTACAAATAGAAATCAAACTGGATGGACATCAGAAATAGAGGAAGGACTAAGAACAAACAAGAGAGAACTATTGTAAAGTAGACTGTGTCTGTAGAGTGTGTATAAGATGTATGGATTGAAGGTAGAAGACTATTAGCTAAGAAATAATCTCTATTAGCTAAAAAAAAGACTCAATATTACCTGAGAAAGACTCTTAGCTAAGAAAAAGACTATTTGCTAAGAAAGACTGGCCCTGTTGAAGACAGACAGACAGATGCACGGTGTACACTGGCCCTGTTGAAGACAGACAGACAGATGCACAGTGTACACTGGCCCTGTTGAAGACAGACAGATGCACGGTGTACACTGGCCCTGTTGAAGACAGACAGATGCACGGTGTACACTGGCCCTGTTGAAGACAGACAGATGCACGGTGTACACTGGCCCTGTTGAAGACAGACAGATGCACGGTGTACACTGGCCCTGTTGAAGACAGACAGATGCACGGTGTACACTGGCCCTGTTGAAGACAGACAGATGCACGATGTACACTGGCCCTGTTGAAGACAGACAGATGCACGGTGTACACTGGCCCTGTTGAAGACAGATGCACGGTGTACACTGGCCATGTTGAAGACAGACAGATGCACAGTGTACACTGGCCCTGTTGAAGACAGACAGATGCACGGTGTACACTGGCCCTGTTGAAGACAGACAGATGCACAGTGTACACTGGCCCTGTTGAAGACAGACAGATGCACGATGTACACTGGCCCTGTTGAAGACAGACAGATGCACGGTGTACACTGGCCCTGTTGAAGACAGACAGATGCACGATGTACACTGGCCCTGTTGAAGACAGACAGATACACGGTGTACACTGGCCCTGTTGAAGACAGACAGATGCACGGTGTACACTGGCCCTGTTGAAGACAGACAGATGCACGATGTACACTGGCCCTGTTGAAGACAGACAGATGCACGATGTACACTGGCCCTGTTGAAGACAGACAGATACACGGTGTACACTGGCAAGGTTGAAGACAGACAGACAGATGCACGGTGTACACTGGCCCTGTTGAAGACAGACAGATGCACGGTGTACACTGGCCCTGTTGAAGACAGACAGATGCATGGTGTACACTGGTCCTGTTGAAGACAGACAGATGCATGGTGTACACTGGTCCTGTTGAAGACAGACAGATGCATGGTGTACACTGGTCCTGTTGAAGACAGACAGATGCATGGTGTACACTGGCCAGTTAAAGAGTTACATACAAGTTGGGTTTTTAAAGGACAGTGGGTGGGATTCAAACTGCTAGACCATCCCAGGCGACCCGGTTGATCAGGGTCATACAGTAAGTCTACTGGTGAGGTCAAAGTGTCACTTTGAAGACCTTTGGTTTTAAAAAAATTTATTTCACCTTTATTTCACCAGGTAGGCCAGTTGAGAACCAGTTCTCATTTACAACTGCGACCTGGCCGTTAAGTGGGTGATTGTATTGTCACCTCCCTAAATTTTTTTTTTTTTGTTACGTTAGTGAGGTAAGTGTCCCTGTCACAAAGAGTGTTTGTTCCTTCCTGCCCATTGCTCGCTCGATCCTGATTGCTTGGCTGCCCCCAGTGTCGGACTGCGTCCCGGCGCCGGGCGGATGTGGCATAAGCAGATGACGGAGAACGGAACATGACAACACAGCCAACGCTCCTAGAACTGGGTCACTCACACCGACAGAGAGAAAGATAAAGAGAGCGAATGAGAGGGAGAGAAAGCGAGAACTGTGTCTCTAAGCACCTGAAGTTGGTCTATGTGAAGTCAAAACCTGGACCCATCAACGTGAGGTTTTGCCCAAAGGTTTGGATGGTTGGGAGGTGATTAAGAGGTGTGTGCTGTTCAATAATCATTTACATAAATGTTTACATGACAAACTCCTGTGTTCTTCTAACATGGTGCAGGAACTGGGCATGGACTGAACTGCTCAGGACATCAGGGTGAAACTTCCTCCATAAATGTAGAATACTAATGTAATATGAGGAGGAGGAGCATAGTGGGTGGGTGTTGCTAGCAAATCAAAAGAGAACTACGGTGCTCTCCCAGAAGCTTGGCTGGGGCGAAAAACCCACCAATTCACAGAAGCAAAAAGGTGTAATGGGTTCGCACTCCCAAACACTTTGCATAAAGGTTACGTCATTATTCAATGTTTTTGGAATATTTTCACTGCATCTGGGATAGAATTCACAGGCATTTCAGCTTCACAGACTTCTTCAGTGTGAAGGTACAATTTTCTTTTTAATTCAAAACAGCATTTGTAAAGAACAACGGATGAGCAGCCAGGGTGATGCTAGAAGCCAGGTCATGCAACAGATTCAGAAGCAATGGCAACATCAGGACTAGTAACAGTAGCAGCCCATGGGCCAGGCCTGAGGTCTTCTATCGCCCCTTAGCGTTCAGGAGGTGAACTGACCCGGTGGAGTGAAGAGAGAGGACACTGGAGCACCTCCTGTGTCCCCTGGTTGTGTATCCCCAAGACACCCAACAGAGACTATGTCTGCCACAGCCTGGGCAGTGGGCAATCTTGGCAATCAGTGGGGAGGTGTTTTTTTTTCATTGGGGTGGTGAAGTTTAATTATTTTGTTTTCAGTGGGCGGCGTTTTTTTTGCTTTTTTTTCAGTGGGGTGGTGCTGTTTTTTCAGTGGGGTGGTGCTGTTTTTTCAGTGGGGTGGTGCTGTTTTTTCAGTGGGGTGGTGCTGTTTTTTCAGTTGGGTGGTGCTGTTTTTTCAGTGGGGTGGTGCTGTTTTTTCAGTGGGGTGGTGTTGTTGTTGTTGTTGTTGTTTTCTCAGTGGGGCGGTGTTGTTGTTGTTGTTTTCTCAGTGGGGCGGTGTTGTTGTTGTTGTTGTTTTCTCAGTGGGGCGGTGTTGTTGTTGTTGTTTTCTCAGTGGGGCGGTGTTGTTGTTGTTGTTTTCTCAGTGGGGCGGTGTTGTTGCTGTTGTTTTCTCAGTGGGGCGGTGTTGTTGTTGTTTTTTTCTCAGTGGGGCGGTGTTGTTGTTTTCTCAGTGGGGCGGTGTTGTTGTTTTTTCAGTGGGACGGTGTTGTTGTTTTTTCAGTGGGACGGTGTTGTTGTTTTTTCAGTGGGACGGTGTTGTTGTTTTTTCAGTGGGACGGTGTTGTTTTTTCAGTGGGACGGTGTTGTTGTTGTTTTCAGTGGGACAGTGTTGTTGTTTTCAGTGGGACGGTGTTGTTGTTGTTTTCAGTGGGACGGTGTTGTTGTTTTTTCAGTGGGACGGTGTTGTTGTTTTTTCAGTGGGACGGTGTTTTTGTTGTTTTCAGTGGGACGGTGTTGTTGTTTTTTCAGTGGGACGGTGTTGTTGTTTTTTCAGTGGGACTGTGTTGTTTTTGTGGGGGTTTTTCGGTGGGGTGGTGGTGTTTTTTGTTTTGTTTTCAGTAGGGTGGTGGTGTCGAGTTGGAGAGGAGGGAGGCATGGCATCACCCATGACATCACTGACCTGTGTGATGCCAGGGTGGCAGGGAGGAGGAGGCATTAACATGATTGGCACCCAGGACCCCAGCCAAGCCCCCGGCTCTCCTCTCCTGCTTTGGCGCTCCTCTTGTGGCTGTGGCAGAGATAAAGTAAGGGGGCTTTTTACAGTCCGTGCCACTCAGGGGCCAAACGGGCTTAACGGAGTCTGCTCCACCGAGGCCTGCCGGGGGCTGCGCAGGTTAGGGTCGGTTGTTGTTGATCATACACGTGCTACATTTCCTCAACCACCCCCAATAGAGTGCCTTTGGAAGGTATTCAGACCCCTTGACTTTTTCCACATAATTGTTACTTTACAGCCTTACTCTAAAATTGACTAAATAGTTTTTTTCCCCCTCATCAATCTACATACAATACCCCATAATGACAGAAACAGGTTTTTAGAAACGGTAGCTAATTTATAAAACATAAAAAACTGAAATATAACATTTACATAAGCATTCATACCCTTTACTCAACTTTGTTGAAGCACCTTTGACAGTGATTACAACACCGCCTCTTGGGTACGACGCTACAAGCTTGGCACACCTGTGTTTGGAGAGTTTCTCCCATTCTTCTCTGCAGATCTTCTCAAGCTCTATCAGGATGGATGGGGAGCATTGCAGCACAGCTATTTTCGGGTCTCTCCAGAGATGTTCGATCAGGTTCAATTCCAGGCTCTGGCTGGGTCTATCAAAGATATTCAGAGACTTGTCCTGAAGTCACGCCTGCATTGTCTAGGCTGTGTGGTTAGGGTCGTTGTCCTGTTGGAAGGTGAACCTTCGCCCCAGTCTGAGGTCCTGAGCGCTCTGGAGAAGGTATTCACCAAGGATCTCTCTGTACATTGCTCCTTTCATCTTTCCCTCGATCCTGACTAGTCTCCCAGTCCATGTTGCTGAAAAACATCCCCACAGCATGATGCTGCCACCATCTTGCTTCACCATAGGGATGGTGCCAGGTCTCTACCAGATGTGACACTTGGCCTTCAGACCAAAGAGTTAAATCTTGATTTCATCAGACCAGAGGGTCTTTAGGTGCCTTTTGGCAAACTCCAAGCGGGCTGTCATTTACTGAGGGGTGTCTTCCGTCTGGCCACTCTACCATAAAGGCCTGATTGGTGGAGTTCAACAGAGGAACTCTAGATCTCTGTCAGAGTGACCATCAGGTTCTTGGTCACCTGCCTGACCAAGGGGCTTCTCCCTCGATTGCTCAGTTTGGCCGGGCTGCCAGCTCTAGGAAGTCTTGGTGGTTCCAAACTTCTTCCATTTAAGAATGACAGAGGCCACTGTGTTTTTGGGGACCTTCAATGCTGCAGAAATGTTTTGGTACCCTTCCCCAGATCTGTGCCTCGATACAATCCTGTCTCGGAGCTCTACAGACAATTCCTTCAACCTCATGGCTTGGTTTTTGATCTGACATGCACTGTCAACTGTGAGACCTTATATAGACAGGTGTGTGCCCTTTCAAGTCATGTCCAATCAATTGGATTTACCACAGGTGGACTCCAATCAAGTTGTAGAAACATCTCAAGGATGACCAAAGGAAACAAGATGCACCTGAACTCAATTTCAAGTCTCATTGCAAAGGGTCTGAATATTTATGTAATTACATAAATTATGTAAAGGTATCTGCTTTTTATTTTTAATACATTTGCTTTGTCATTTTGGGGTATTGTATGTAGATTGCTGAGATAATTTATTTACTTAATATAATTTAGAATAAGGCTGTAACTCAACAAAATGTGGAAAAAGTTTAGGGGTTTGAATACTTTTCGAAGGCACTAGCCAGCCATACTGTAGCACTGTACACCCCCTTCCATAGACACAGAACAGAACACATTCACAGAACAGAAGCCACAGAACAGAACACATACACACACAGAATAGAAGCCACAGACACAGAATAGAAGCCACAGACACAGAATAGAAGCCACAGACACAGAACAGAAGCCACAGACACAGAACAGAAGCCACAGACACAGAACAGAAGCCACAGACACAGAACAGAAGCCACGGACACAGAACAGAAGCCACAGACACAGAACAGAAGCCACAGACACAGAACAGAAGCCATAGACACAGAACAGAAGCCATAGACACAGAACAGAAGCCATAGACACAGAACAGAAGCCATAGACACAGAACAGAAGCCATAGACACAGAACAGAAGCCATAGACACGTAACAGAAGCCATAGACACAGAACAGAAGCCATAGACACATAACAGAAGCCATAAACACAGAACAGAAGCCATAGACACAGAACAGAAGCCATAGACACATAACAGAAGCCATAGACACAGAACAGAAGCCATAGACACAGAACAGAAGCCATAGACACAGAACAGAAGCCATAGACACAGAACAGAAGCCATAGACACATAACAGAAGCCATAGACACAGAACAGAAGCCATAGACACAGAACAGAAGCCATAGACACATAACAGAAGCCATAGACACATAACAGAAGCCATAGACACAGAACAGAAGCCATAGACACAGAACAGAAGCCATAGACACAGAACAGAAGCCATAGACACATAACAGAAGCCATAGACACAGAACAGAAGCCATAGACACAGAACAGAAGCCATAGACACATAACAGAAGCCACAGAACAGAAGCCATAGACACATAACAGAAGCCATAGACACATAACAGAAGCCACAGAACAGAAGCCATAGACACAGAACAGAAGCCATAGACACATAACAGAAGCCACAGAACAGAAGCCATAGACACAGAACAGAAGCCATAGACACATAACAGAAGCCACAGAACAGAAGCCATAGACACATAACAGAAGCCATAGACACAGAACAGAAGCCACAGAACAGAAGCCATATATATTCCCAACAGTAACACACTGGAGGCAGCAAGGGGAATTTGGCCATGATAGTCATTCAAGATGCAAAGATGCTCTCAGTCAGTGTTGGCACAAAAAAGAACAAGATGGATGGAAACAGAAATACATTATGGACCTGGTTATCATTCTGGACTTATGTATTGGTGATAATGTTCCCTCTTCTAGAGAGCCATGATAATGTTATGTATTGGTGATAATGTTCCCTCTTCTAGAGAGCCATGATAATGTTATGTATTGGTGATAATGTTCCCTCTTCTAGAGAGCCATGATAATGTTATGTATTGGTGATAATGTTCCCTCTTCTAGATAGCCATGATAATGTTATGTATTGGTGATAATGTTCCCTCTTCTAGAGCGCCATGATAATGTTATGTATGGGTGATAATGTTCCCTGTTCTAGAGAGCCATGATAATGTTATGTATGGGTGATAATGTTCCCTCTTCTAGAGAGCCATGATAATGTTATGTATTGGTGATAATGTTCCCTCTTCTAGATAGCCATGATAATGTTATGTATGGGTGATAATGTTCCCTCTTCTAGAGAGCCATGATAATGTTATGTATTGGTGATAATGTTCCCTGTTATAGAGAGCCATGATAATGTTATGTATGGGTGATAATGTCCCCTCTTCAGAGAGCCATGATAATGTTATGTATGGGTGATAACGTTCCCTATTCTAGAAAGCCTTTTTTTAACCTTTATTTAACTAGGCAAGTCAGTTAAGAACAAATTCTTATTTACAATGACGACCTAAGAACAATGGGTTAACTACCTTGTTCAGGGGCAGAAAGACATATTTTTACCTTGTCAGCTCAGGGATTCGATCTAGCAACATTTTGGTTATTAGTCCAATGCTCTAACCACTAGACCAGTGGTTCTTAACCTTGTTGGAGGTACTGAACCCCACCAGTTTCATATGCGCATTCACCGAACCCTTCTTAATTGAAAAAAAAAATCTAATTCAAAACATAGGTATATATTTGACTGGTGCACAAAATGAACCGTGCATCAACATCACTGTGTTCAAAGAACAAAATCATCAAAACATTTTCACACAGATGATCATTTTCACACAAAAACAAAAACATAATAATGAATATTCACTGCAAATCAGTGTGACTTCTGCTGTTGCCTTTCAGAGACCAGTTCAGAAATGCGCGGCTTCACCTTGGCAAGTGCCACTCATGTCATTTTCGCAACAAAGTCTGTTCCTTTTCTTCGTTTTTATGTCCAGCATCCTCGAAAAGGATTGCTCGCAAAGATATGTTGTAACAAACGGTATGAAAATCTCCAGAGCTTTCTTAGCAATAACAGGGTACGTTACCATTTGTTGACACCAAAACGTTGAAAGCGTTGTTGTTCTGAAGAGTTGCTGTTGAACCTGGCTCTGCTGAATTTCAATGATTTCATCGAGGTATTCATCATTGACATCTGTTGTCTCAACACTAAACGTGAACGGCTGTCTCACCCATGCTGGATATGACTCTCTTGTAGGGAAGTATCCGTCGAGAGAATTTGCAAGCTCATCTAAGTGCGTGGCAATTGCTTGCTTCAGTTCAGCGGGTACAGAAATGTCTCCGATTCCAGATACATCTTCGATCTTACTTACACAGTCGTCCAGCAGGGGAAAGTTTGCGAAGTTATTGTTCTCTGTTCGTCGTTTCCATAACGGTAGCTTTTTTTGAAAAGACTTCAGGTTTTTCCTCTGCTTCGATGATGTTGACTCCACCGCCCTGCATATTTTGATTGAGATGATTGAGAGCTGCGAAGATATCGGCCATGTACGCTAAAATGAGAATGAACTCAGAATTTTTGAAGCAATCTGCATGACAATGTTGGTGCTCTTGCAAAAACAGGGCTAATTCCACACGCACGGCAAAAACACAATTCAGCACCTGTCCCCGGGATAACCACCTAACGTTAGAATATTACAGAAGTACCTCAAATTCAGAGCCCATTTCTTTACACAGCTCACTGAAGATGCGATGCCGCAGAGCACTAGTTCGCACATAGTTGACGCATTCCACTACAATTTTTAATACTTCTGCCAGTTTTGGAGGCAAGGTTTTTGTTGCCAACGCATGCCTGTGCAGAATACAATGCGTAACAATGATATGTGGTGCATCGGCTTTCACTAGCGCACCAAAACCAGACTTTCTTCCCAGCATGACTGGAGCTCCGTCCGAACAAACTGCAGAAACCATATCCCACGAAAGATTGTTGTCTTTGAAGAAGTCTTCCACAAGTTTCTTCACATCGGCTGCCTTAGTTGTTGTTGTAAGAGGCTTACAAAATAAAAATTCTTCCTTTATCACGTCGTCTTTCACATAGCGCACGAATACAGCAAGCTGGCTTAGATTGGAAACGTCTGTGGTCTCGTCGAGTTGAAGGCTGAATTTTGCCGGGCTTGAAATCAGATCTGCAACTACTTGAGCCAAGATGTCTTTGCTCATGTCCTCTATTCTGTCGCTGATGGTGTCATTTGAAAGAGGAATTTGGGATAACTTAACTTCGGCCTCTTTTCCCAGCATGATATTCTCCATCTTCAACACAGCTGGTTTTATGAGTGTTTCACCAATGGTGTGTGGTTTGCCCTGCTTTGCGATCAGGTAAGCAACTTCGTACGATGCTGTGAGGATCGGTTTGTTGATGGGTACAAAGCCGAGAACAGGCAGAGTAGCCTTTTCATCGAATCTGTCTCTCTTCACCTTGAATTCAGCGAGCGTTGTGTTCTTGTATTTTCCATCTCCATGCAGCTTAAGGAAGTGTTCTCTTAGTTTTGACGGTGCTAGACTAGAATTGCTCAACTTGGCATTGCAAATCATGCAGTTAGGACACTGACTCCCATCACGTTCGGTTATACATGTAAATCCATATTGTACATATTCGTCCGACCACTTTCTTTTTTTGCTCGACATAGTAAGTATGAAGGGATTAAAATATTAAAGAAAGAAATCACAAGTCGACTACTGAGCGCACCAAATTCCCTGCAGCACAGATAGGCCAAGCGATGTAGCGTGATCACCTGCAGCCAATGATGGCCAAGCGGAGCATGTCATCACGAATCATATTAATCGAATGTGTGTCTTGACCTCCGCCGAACCCCTGGGGTTCGATCGAACCCAGGTTAAGAACCACTGCACTAGACTAATGCTATCTGAAGCTATTTATGGTGTAAAATGTACTGCCAATTATTTCTTTATAAACTACAGCTCACTTGGTGTAAACAAGCAGCCTAAGCACCTGAAGTTGACCTATGTGAACTCAATACCTGGACTATCAATGTGGGGTCTGGGGGACTCCCTTGCCCACAGGTTTGGATGGTTAGGTGGTGTGTGCTGTTAATTGGCTAGCTACGTAACAATCAAGAGGTGTGTGCAATCAATAAACAATCAAGCCAACAAGAGATGAAAACAGGCAGGTAGGTAGGCGGGGACTCAGACAGACCGATAGACATGGTGGAATGGAGAGCATCTGGGTCAGGTGGAACAGCTGTAGGAACAGAAACATCATGGGCTCACCACACATATGATAGAGACAGACAGACAGAGACAGACAGACAGACAGAGACAGACAGACAGACAGACAGACAGACAGACAGACAGACAGACAGACAGACAGACAGACAGACAGACAGACAGACAGACAGCACCACAGACAGACAGCAATAGACTGATAGACAGACATACAGACATAACTACAGACATCCAGACAGACAGTACTACAGACTGATAGACAGACATACAGACAACATAACTACAGACTGACAGAGACAGACAGACATTACTTCAGATTATACACAGACATACAGACAGACATACAGTACTACAGACAGACAGACAGACAGACAGACAGACAGACAGACAGACAGACAGACAGACAGACAGACAGACAGACAGACAGACAGAGTACTACAGACTGATAGACAGACATACACACAGATATACAGTACTACAGACAGACAGACAGTACGACAGACAGTACGACAGACAGAATGTCAGACTTATAGACAGACACAGACAATTGCTTCAGATTATAGACAGACAGACAGACAGACAGACAGACAGAGACATAACTTCAGACTTATAGACAGACATACAGACAGACAGGCAGTACTACAGACAGACAGACAGTACTATAGACAAACAGCAAGACAGACAGTACTACAGACTGATAGACAGACATACATATCTACAGACAGAACTTCAGACTTATAGACAGACATACAGACAGATATACAGTACTACAGACTTATAGACAGACACAGACATTACTTCAGATTATAGACAGACATACAGTACTACAGACAGAGGGACAGACCGTATTACAGACAGACAGTAGTACAGACTGATAGACAGACATACAGACAGACATAACTTCAGACTTATAGACAGACATACAGATAGACAGGCAGTACTATAGACAGACAGCAAGACCGACAGTACTACAGACAGACATTCAGACAGACATAACTACAGACTGATAGACAGACATACATATCTAGACAGACAGAACTTCAGACATCCAGACAGACATACAGACAGATATACAATACTACAGACAGAGACAGACAGACAGTACGACAAACAGACAGTACGGCAGACAGACAGTACGACAGACAGACAGTACGACAGACAGAGACAGACAGCACTACAGACAGAGAGACAGACAGCACTACAGACAGAGAGACAGACAGTACTACAGACAGTACTACAGACAGAGAGACAGACAGAGAGACAGACAGTACTACAGACAGAGAGACAGACAGTACTACAGGCCGACAGTACAACAGACAGTACTACAGACAGTAGTGAAGGCTCAGTGTGCGGTATGACTGATGTTAGGGGGTGGAAAGGAAGGCGTGTCCAGTGATGCGGGTATGACTGAGCTTCCTGTCCGTCTGTTTGTCTGTCTGCCTCTCTGTCCCTCCGTCTGTCTCTCAGTCAGTCAGTCAGTCAGTCCATCTTTCTGACCCACCTCTGTAGTTGATGATCTCAGTGCCGAGCACAGGGGTCATCTCCAGTACAGTGATGAAGGCCTTATCCATGGAGGTGAGGGGGAAGGGAGACATGCGGTGCCGGCGAGCCACCTTGGTGATGTCCACTGCACTGTGACCTGATGGACAGAGTGAGAGACAGAAAGACAGGAGGAGTGTGACGGAGAGAATACGTGTCTTTCACATTCACACAAACTCTCTCTCTCGCACACAGCCACAGAGAAAACTCTCAATAAAATAACTTACTAGCTCTCAGGATGTTCTCTTTGCTGCCACACCGTGACTGAACCTACAGACAGATAGAGATAGATAAAGAGAAAGAAGAAATGGAGGAAGACGAGAGAAAGACATGGTTGAGGTGAAACCACAATAGATCAAATCATTCTGGCTCCAACAGATTGGAATGGTCATCTACACATCCAGCTACTAATGCAGAACATAAAGACAACCACAATCAAACAATCTTCAGAACATGAATGACAATTAATAATAGATAAGATGGGGATGTCAAGCCAAGGATAGTGGTTTAGTGTGGCCGAGCAGAGCATGTGTATGGGGTAGGAGGAAGCGAGGTGGGGATGGTTAGGGTGGGGTTTCAGGCTTGGCTTACAGTTGGTTTGAGGTGTAATTCGCTTCACATCTCAGGCTGTCCTAATTCATTTATGTAAGGCTGTCCTAATTCATTTATGTAAGGCTGTCCTAATCCATGTGCCACTGTCCCCATAGGTCAGTAGCATATAACACTGCAGTATTATTTATTTACCTTTATTTAACTAGACAAGTCAGTTAAGAACAAATTCTTATTTTCAATGACAGCCTAGGAACAGTGGGTTAACTGCCTTGTTCAGGGGCAGAACGACAGATTGTTTTTACCTTGTCAGCTCAGGGATTCGATCTACCAACCTTTCGGTTACTAGTCTGACCACTAGGCAACCTGCCGCCCCAAAGTATGGTGGAACCCCTAGCTGGAACCTCTGACACCCAATGCCCCTGGCCTAGAGGACCACATGGGCTAGCTAGGGTCTGGTGCAACAGACCGTATGAGATCCTCTCTACGACAGTACATACAGTATGACCAAGATTAAACAAACCAACTAACCAACCACAAATCAAAAAGGACCAGCACTACTGACACAACAACAGTCAGAAACAGAAATACACAGCATCTAAATGGAGAAAAGAACAGAGGATACACGGCATCTAAATGGAGAAAAGAACAGAGGATACACTGCATCTAAATGGAGAAAAGAACAGAGGATACACTGTATCTAAATGGAGAAAAGAACGGAGGATACACTGCATCTAAATGGAGAAAAGAACAGAGGATACACTACATCTAAATGGAGAAAAGAACAGAGGATACACTGCATCTAAATGGAGAAAAGAACGGAGGAGGATACACTGCATCTAAATGGAGAAAAGAACAGAGGAGACACTGCATCTAAATGGAGAAAAGAACGGAGGAGGATACACTGCATCTAAATGGAGAAAAGAACAGAGGATACACAGCATCTAAATGGAGAAAAGAACAGAGCATACACTGCATCTAAATGGAGAAAAGAACGGAGGATACACTGCATCTAAATGGAGAAAAGAACAGAGGATACACTGCATCCAAATGGAGAAAAGAACAGAGGATACACTGCATCTAAATGGAGAAAAGAACAGAGGATACACTGCATCTAAATGGAGAAAAGAACGGAGGAGGATACACTGCATCTAAATGGAGAAAAGAACAGAGGATTACACTGCATCTAAATGGAGAAAAGAACAGAGGATACACTGCATCTAAATTGAGAAAAGAACGGAGGAGGATACACTGCATCTAAATGGAGAAAAGAACAGAGGATACACTGCATCTAAATGGAGAAAAGAACAGAGGATACACAGCATCTAAATGGAGAAAAGAACAGAGGATACACTGCATCTAAATGGAGAAAAGAACGGAGGAGGATACACTGCATCTAAATGGAGAAAAGAACAGAGCATACACTGCATCTAAATGGAGAAAAGAACAGAGGATACACTGCATCTAAATGGAGAAAAGAACGGAGGAGGATACACTGCATCTAAATGGAGAAAAGAACAGAGGATACACTGCATCTAAATGGAGAAAAGAACAGAGGATACACTGCATCTAAATGGAGAAAAGAACAGAGGATACACTGCATCTAAATGGAGAAAAGAACAGAGGATACACTGCATCTAAATGGAGAAAAGAACAGAGGATACACTGCATCTAAATGGAGAAAAGAACAGAGGATACACTGCATCCAAATGGAGAAAAGAACAGAGCATACACTGCATCTAAATGGAGAAAAGAACAGAGGATACACTGCATCTAAATGGAGAAAAGAACAGAGGATACACTGCATCTAAATGGAGAAAAGAACAGAGGATACACTGCATCCAAATGGAGAAAAGAACAGAGCATACACTGCATCTAAATGGAGAAAAGAACAGAGGATACACTGCATCTAAATGGAGAAAAGAACAGAGGATACACTGCATCTAAATGGAGAAAAGAACAGAGGATACACTGCATCTAAATGGAGAAAAGAACAGAGCATACACTGCATCTAAATGGAGAAAAGAACAGAGGATACACTGCATCTAAATGGAGAAAAGAACGGAGGAGGATACACTGCATCTAAATGGAGAAAAGAACAGAGGATACACTGCATCTAAATGGAGAAAAGAACAGAGGATACACTGCATCTAAATGGAGAAAAGAACAGAGGATACACTGCATCTAAATGGAGAAAAGAACGGAGGAGGATACACTGCATCTAAATGGAGAAAAGAACAGAGGATACACTGCATCCAAATGGAGAAAAGAACAGAGCATACACTGCATCTAAATGGAGAAAAGAACAGAGGATACACTGCATCTAAATGGAGAAAAGAACGGAGGAGGATACACTGCATCTAAATGGAGAAAAGAACGGAGGAGGATACACTGCATCTAAATGGAGAAAAGAACAGAGGATACACTGCATCTAAATGGAGAAAAGAACAGAGGATACACTGCATCTAAATGGAGAAAAGAACAGAGGATACACTGCATCTAAATGGAGAAAAGAACAGAGGATACACTGCATCCAAATGGAGAAAAGAACAGAGCATACACTGCATCTAAATGGAGAAAAGAACAGAGGATACACTGCATCTAAATGGAGAAAAGAACAGAGGAGACACTGCATCTAAATGGAGAAAAGAACAGAGGATACACAGCATCTAAATGGAGAAAAGAACAGAGGATACACTGCATCTAAATGGAGAAAAGAACAGAGGAGGATACACTGCATCTAAATGGAGAAAAGAACAGAGGATACACAGCATCTAAATGGAGAAAAGAACAGAGGAGGATACACTGCATCCAAATGGAGAAAAGAACAGAGGAGACACTGCATCTAAATGGAGAAAAGAACAGAGGAGACACAGCATCTAAATGGAGAAAAGAACAGAGGATACACTGCATCTAAATGGAGAAAAGAACGGAGGAGGATACACTGCATCTAAATGGAGAAAAGAACAGAGGAGACACTGCATCTAAATGGAGAAAAGAACAGAGGATACACAGCATCTAAATGGAGAAAAGAACAGAGGATACACTGCATCTAAATGGAGAAAAGAACAGAGGAGGATACACTGCATCTAAATGGAGAAAAGAACAGAGGATACACTGCATCTAAATGGAGAAAAGAACGGAGTATGAGCAGAGAAAAAGACGACTAGAGAACGGACCGGAACATCTCCAGAATCCACCAGCACACCATACAGCTTCTCAAAGGAGAACATGTATGTCACAAGAATACATAGAATGCAACTGAAAGAGTGAGTGGTAGATTGAGAGAGAGAGATAGAGGGAGGGAGAGGTCGTAGGTCCTGCTATGGCCTCTGTGGTCATTGTTGAGCCCCATTCTAGAGTGGAGCTACAGTACAGTAACGTATGGACAGAACAGCACAGAGTCAAGAGGTTTACAACAGACAGACAGAGGAATGCTAGGAGACAGTAGTATAGCTATAAGTTATCAACATGAGCATTTTAATAGGTAACCCACCACCATTGAATGAAACAAAGATCTATGACTGGACAAGAGGTCGTTGAGAAGGGAACAGCTGTACCAGAGGTCAAAAGCGAGGTAGGGGATGAAGTGAAGAAAAGAACGAGAGAATACAGAATGAAGTGGACTCTGGGAATACCATGGAAGAACTGGGACAAGTCGACCCAGAGCATCCCAAACATGCTCAGTGGGTGACATGTCTGCTGAGTTTGTATACCATGGAAGAACTGGGACATGTCGACCCAGAGCATCCCAAACATGCTCAGTGGGTGACATGTCTGCTGAGTATGTATACCATGGAAGAACTGGGACATTTTCAGCTTCCAGGAATTGTGTACAGATCCTTGCGATATGGAGCCGTGCATTTTCATTCTGGAACGTGAGGTGATGGTGGCGGAGGAATGGCACAATAAACAATAATGGGCCTCAGGATCTCATCACGCAATCTCTGTGCATTCAAATTGCCATCGATAAAATGCAATTGTGTCCACTGTCCGTAGCTTATGGCCGCCAATACCATAGCCCCATGGGGCACTCTGTTCACAACGTTGACATCAGCAAACTGCTCGCCCACACAACGCCACACACGTGTTCTGCAGTTATGAGGCCGGTTGGACATACTGCCAAATGATCTAAAACGATGTTGGTGGTGGCTTATGGAAGAGAAATTAACATTAAATTCTCTGGCAACAACTCTGGTGGACATTCCTGCTGTCAGCATGCCAACTTCACGCTCCCTCAAAACTTGACACGTGTGACAAAATTTCTAATTTTAGAGTGGCCTTCATTGTCCCCAGCACAATTGTACTTGTGTAATGATCATACTAATCAGCTTTTTAACCTTTATTTAACTGGACAAGTCAGTTAAGAACAAATTCTTATTTACAATGACGGCCTGATCCGGCCAAACCCTAACTTGGACGACGCTGGGCCAATTGTGCCGCCCTATGGGGACTCCCAATCACGGCCAGTTGTGATACAGCCTGGAATCGAACCAGGTCTGTAGTGACGCCTCTAGGACTGAGATGCAGTGGCTTTAGACCACTGCGCCACTCGGGAGCCCAAGGATGTAAACACATTTGTGGAGAAATAAGATTTTTGTGCGTATGGAAAATGTCTGGAATCTTTTATTTCATGAAAAATGGGACCAACACTTTACATGTTCTGTTTATATTTTTGCTCAGTTTAGAACCACCTGGCCTGACATCTTGGTCTGTACACTCTCAGTACCATAGGTGCTGCGGGATATGGTCGTGCAGGTAACAAAGGCTAGCAGTGATTTGAGAAATCCTGTCAACATGGGCCTTCTGTGATACTACTGTGAAACATCCCAAACCACAAGAGTTTAAACAACATGTCTCTTCATCTCTCCCTATGAATCTATCCACCTAGGCTGGAGATGAACACTCTGGACTACATTAAGAATAGTAGGACAGGAGGTCAGCCTCCTTAAGCACTCAACCTAAACACCAACTACATTACAATAGTCAAACAACAGGCACGGATGAAAGATCATCACAATAGCGAGGAAACAACAAGACTGGAGGGAAAATATCTGAGAGGAGAGACAGCTGCCTGTGGGATATGTTATGTACAGCAGGCTTGACTGCCTTTACCATGACAACGGGCTCATGGGAACATGACAAGATGAGAGGAGGACTGCCATCGTAAGAACATAATGACTTGCTTCACTGTATGGTCGCTGATGCTGTCCATCTGCCAGCACTCTCTCCATAACTTTCTCTTCTCACTCTCCTCTCCCCCTTTCTCCCTTACTTTCTACTCTCTCACTTTCTCCTCTCTTCCTCACATTCTCCTCTCTCTTCCTCACATTCTCCTCTCTTCCTCACATTCTCCTCTCTCTTCCTCACATTCTCCTCTCTCTTCCTCACATTCTCCTCTCTCTCTCCCCCTCACTTTCTCCTCTCTTCCTCACATTCTCCTCTCTCTTCCTCACATTCTCCTCTCTCTTCCTCACATTCTCCTCTCTCTTCCTCACATTCTCCTCTCTTCCTCACATTCTCTCTTCCTCACATTCTCCTCTCTCTTCCTCACATTATCCTCTCTCTTCCTCACATTCTCCTTTCTCTCTCCTCTCCCCCTCACTTTCTCCTCTGTCTCTCCCTCTCACTTTCTCCTCTCTCTCCCTCCCTCCCCTTCTACTCTCTCTCCCTCCCCTCTCTCTCCCTCCCTCCCCTTCTCCTCTCTCCCTCCCTCCCCTTCTCTTCTCTCTCCCTCCCCCCCTTCTCCTCTCTCCCTCCCCTTCTCTCCTCTCTCCCTCCCCCCCTTCTCCTCTCTCCCTCCCCTTCTCTCCTCTCTCCCTCCCCTTCTCTCCTCTCTCCCTCCCCTTCTACTCTCTTCCTCTCTCCCTCCCCTTCTACTCTCTCTCTCCCTCCCCCCCCTTCTCCTCTCTCTCTCCCTCCCCATCTCCTCTCTCTCTCCCTCCCTCCCCATCTCCTCTCTCTCTCCCTCCCTCCCCTTCTCCTCTCTCTCCCTCCCTCCCCTTCTCTCCTCTCTCTCCCTCCCTCCCCTTCTCTCCTCTCTCCCTCCCCTTCTCTCCTCTCCTCTCTCCCTCCCCTTCTACTCTCTCTCCCTCCCTCCCCTTCTACTCTCTCTCTCCCTCCCTCCCCTTCTACTCTCTCTCTCCCCCCCCCCTTCTACTCTCTCTCTCCCTCCCTCCCATTCTACTCTCTCTCTCCCTCCCTCCCATTCTACTCTCTCTCTCCCTCCCTCCCCTTCTACTCTCTCTCTCCCTCCCTCCCCTTCTACTCTCCCTCCCTCCCCTTCTACTCTCTCTCCCTCCCTCCCCTTCTACTCTCTCTCCCTCCTTCCCCTTCTACTCTCTCTCCCTCCCTCCCCTTCTACTCTCTCTCTCCCTCCCTCCCATTCTACTCTCTCTCTCCCTCCCTCCCATTCTACTCTCTCTCTCCCTCCCTCCCATTCTACTCTCTCTCTCCCTCCCTCCCCTTCTACTCTCTCTCTCCCTCCCTCCCCTTCTACTCTCTCTCCCTCCCTCCCCTTCTACTCTCTCTCCCTCCCTCCCCTTCTACTCTCTCTCCCTCCCTCCCCTTCTACTCTCTCTCCCTCCTTCCCCTTCTACTCTCTCTCCCTCCCTCCCCTTCTACTCTCTCTCCCTCCCTCCCCTTCTACTCTCTCTCTCCCTCCCTCCCCTTCTACTCTCTCTCCCTCCCTCCCCTTCTACTCTCTCTCTCCCTCCCTCCCCTTCTACTTTCTCTCTCCCTCCCTCCCCTTCTACTCTCGCTCTCCCTCCCCTTCTCTCTCCCTCCCCTTCTCCTCTCTCTCTCTCTCCCTCCCGTTCTCCTCTCTCTCCCTCCCCTTCTCCTCTCTCTCCCTCCCCTTCTCCTCTCTCTCTCCCTCCCCTTCTCCTCTCTCTCTCCCTCCCCTTCTCCTCTCTCCCTCCCCTTCTCCTCTCTCTCCCTCTCCCTCCCTCCCCTTCTCCTCTCTCTCCCTCCCTCCCCTTCTCCTCTCTCTCTCTCTCCCTCCCTCCCCTTCTCCTCTCTCTCTCTCTCTCCCTCCCTCCCCTTCTACTCTCTCTCTCTATCCCTCCCTCCCCTTCTACTCTCTCTCTCTATCCCTCCCTCCCCTTCTCCTCTCTCTCTCTCTATCCCTCCCTCCCCTTCTCCTCTCTCTCTCTCTCCCTCCCTCCCCTTCTCCTCTCTCTCTCTCCCTCCCTCCCCTTCTCCTCTCTCTCTCTCCCTCCCTCCCCTTCTCCTATCTCTCTCTCCCTCCCTCCCCTTCTCCTCTCTCTCTCTCTCCCTCCCTCCCCTTCTCCTCTCTCTCTCTCTCCCTCCCTCCCCTTCTCTCCTCTCTCTCTCTCTCCCTCCCCTTCTCCTCTCTCTCTCTCTCCCTCCCTCCCTCCCCTTCTCCTCTCTCTCCCTCCCTCCCCTTCTCCTCTCTCTCCCTCCCTCCCCTTCTCCTCTCTCTCCCTCCCTCCCTCCCCTTCTCCTCTCTCCCTCCCCTTCTCCTCTCTCTCCCTCCCTCCCCTTCTCCTCTCTCTCCCTCCCTCCCCTTCTCCTCTCTCTCCCTCCCTCCCCTTCTCCTCTCTCCCTCCCCTTCTCCTCTCTCCCTCCCCTTCTCCTCTCTCTCTCTCTCCCTCCCCTTCTCCTCTCTCTCCCATCCTCCCCTTCTCCTCTCTCTCTCTCTCCCTCCCTCCCCTTCTCCTCTCTCTCTCTCTCTCCCTCCCTCCCCTTCTCCTCTCTCTCTCTCCCTCCCCTTCTCCTCTCTCTCTCTCCCTCCCTCCCTCCCCTTCTCCTCTCTCTCTCTCTCCCTCCCTCCCCTTCTCTCTCTCTCTCTCCCTCCCTCCCCTTCTCCTCTCTCTCTCTCCCTCCCCTTCTCCTCTCTCTCTCTCCCTCCCTCCCCTTCTCCTCTCTCTCCCTCCCTCCCCTTCTCCTCTCTCTCCCTCCCTCCCCTTCTCCTCTCTCTCTCCCTCCCCTTCTCCTCTCTCTCTCCCTCCCTCCCCTTCTCCTCTCTCTCTCCCTCCCTCCCCTTCTCCTCTCTCTCCCTCCCTCCCTCCCCTTCTCCTGTCTCTCCCTCTCTCCCCTTCTACTCTCTCCCTCTCTCCCCTTCTACTCTCTCCCTCTCTCCCCTTCTACTCTCTCCCTCTCTCCCCTTCTACTCTCTCCCTCTCTCCCCTTCTACTCTCCCTCCCTCCCCTTCTCCTCTCTCTCCCTCCCTCCCCTTCTACTCTCTCTCTCCCTCCCTCCCCTTCTACTCTCTCTCCCTCCCTCCCCTTCTCTCCTCTCTCCCTCCCCTTCTCCCCTCTCTCCCTCCCCTTCTCCCCCCCCTTCTCCCCTCTCTCCCTCCCCTTCTCCTCTCTCCCTCCCCTTCTCCTCTCTCTCCCTCCCCTTCTCCTCTCTCTCCCTCCCTCCCCTCATCCTTTCTCTCTCCCTCCCTCCCCTTCTCCTTTCTCTCTCCCTCCCTCCCCTTCTCCTTTCTCTCTCTCTCCCTCCCCTTCTCCTCTCTCCCTCCCCTTCTCCTCTCTCCCTCCCCTTCTCCTCTCTCCCTCCCCTTCTCTCTCCCTCCCCTTCTCTTCTCTCTCCCTCCCCTTCTCCTCTCTCTCCCTCCCCTTCTCCTCTCTCTCCCTCCCCTTCTCCTCTCTCTCCCTCCCCTTCTCCTCTCTCTCCCTCCCCTTCTTCTCTCTCTCCCTCCCCTTCTTCTCTCTCTCCCTCCCTTTCTCCTCTCTCCCTCCCCTTCTCCTCTCTCTCCCTCCCCTTCTCCTCTCTCATCTCTCTCCCTCCCTTTCTCCTCTCCCCCCTTTCTCCTCTCTCGCCCTCCCTTTCTCCTCTCTCCCTCCCTTTCTCCTCTCCCCCCTTTCTGCTCTCTCCCTCCCTTCTGCTCTCGCTCTCCCTCCCTTTCTGCTCTCTCCCTCCCTTTCTGCTCTCTCGCCCTCCCTCCCTTTCTGCTCTCTCTCTCGCTCCCTTTCTCCTCTCTCCCGCTCTCTCTCTCTCTTCCTCCCACAATAGAGGTCATGAATGAAAGTGAGGCAAACAGAGAAGGGAAGGAGTGAATGCACACACACACACACACACACCACACACACACACACACACACACACACACGAGTAAGTCATCAAGATGAGATGAGGGTCAAGCAGAAACAGATGAGTCAGCATGTTGATGAATGCCAATAAGGACTCTGATTACCTTTGGACTAAAAGAAAGACATGACTGTCAGGCCCAATCAAAAAAAATACTTACTAGGAGATGACCCAATCAGAGGGATTGATCAGCGCCTGTGGGCCAGGATTCCAATAGTGTTAACAGGACAACATGTCATGTCCTCTAGTGATAAAGTGAGCCTGTCACAGACCTGAGATGACAGGAAGACTTGCTGATGGCCCTGAGCGTGGTGTGTGTGTGTAACCATTTACCTGGTCCAAGGTAGAGTACCTAGACCGGAGCGTGATGACCTCATCCAGGTGAGCCCTGAACTCTCTCCGTGCAGCCTGGAGAAAGCCACAGGACAGTCACTCGCCTGGACCACACACACACACACACACTGACACACACGCCAAACATGGCACATACAAATTAGGCTCATCTGTGCACAAAAACACAGGTATGGCTCACACAGACACAAACACAGGTATGTCTCAAACACACACACAACCACAGGTAACGCGTACACACACAAGCACACTACCCACCAATTCCCAATTGTCCTGACACACACTGGCCAAACACACTACAAAGCAAGTACGCCTGCAGGGACTGATATGGGATGGAGACTGCAGACATTTAGCCAAACAATTGGAGCCAAATCAAATATGGAAAAACAACTCAAACTGCACTGAACCACATGGATATGACTCTACAATTTCTACATTCACTTTTATTGACTCAATCTGAAAATCCAAAGGGCAAGGAAACCCAAACTGTTTCTAAACACAAACAAGGCAAACGGTCATGGTTACCATGGTTATAATGATACCGTGACGATTAGGACGGGAGGAGATTTTTAAAAGCATCGTTCTGAGAGTGGATTAGATTTAATGCCTGAGGAATGAGTGTGAAAAAGAGAGAGGATTATATTTAAAGCCTGAGGAATGTGAGAGAGAGAGAGAGAGAGAGAGAAATAATGTAGAGAAGCAAGAGTTCAGAGTTGGTCTGACTGTGTGTGTCTGTTTGTCTGTGATTGTGTGTGACAGATAGTCCAGCTCAGAGCAGGACGTCATCAGTTCACACCACAACGAGAGGTTGTGGAACAAGGGAAGGAAAATTATTCAGCCCCCTTAAGTTAATACTTTGTAGCGCCACCTTTTCCTGTGATTACAGCTGTAAGTCGCTTGGGGTATGTCTCTATCAGTTTTGCACATCGAGAGACTGACATTTTTTCCCATTCCTCCTTGCAAAACAGCTCGAGCTCAGTGAGGTTGGATGGAGAGCATTTGTGAACAGCAGTTTTCAGTTCTTTCCACAGATTCTCAATTGGATTCAGGTCTGGACTTTGACTTGGCCATTCTAACACCTGGATATGTTTATTTTTGAACCATTCCATTGTAGATTTTGCTTTATGTTTTGGATCATTGTCTTGTTGGAAGACAAATCTCCATCCCAGTCTCAGGTCTTTTGCAGACTCCATCAGGTTTTCTTCCAGAATGGTCCTGTATTTGGCTCCATCCATCTTCCCATCAATTTTAACCATCTTCCCTGTCCCTGGTGAAGAAAAGCAGGCCCAAACCATGATGCTGCCACCACCATGTTTGACAGTGGGGATG
Source organism: Oncorhynchus mykiss (assembly GCF_013265735.2). NCBI lineage: Eukaryota > Metazoa > Chordata > Actinopteri > Salmoniformes > Salmonidae > Oncorhynchus > Oncorhynchus mykiss. The sequence goes on from NC_048589.1 coordinate 34,165,322, forward strand.
GTGTGTTCAGGGTGATGAGCTGTGTTGCTTTTACGCCAAACGTTATGCATTGTTGCCAAAAAGTTCAATTTTGGTTTCATCTGACCAGAGCACCTTCTTCCACATGTTTGGTGTGTCTCCCAGGTGGCTTGTGGCAAACTTTAAACGACACTTTTTATGGATATCTTTAAGAAATGGCTTTCTTCTTGCCACTCTTCCATAAAGGCCAGATTTGTGCAATATACGACTGATTGTTGTCCTATGGACAGAGTCTCCCACCTCAGCTGTAGATCTCTGCAGTTCATCCAGAGTGATCATGGGCCTCTTGGCTGCATCTCTGATCAGTCTTCTCCTTGTATGAGCTGAAAGTTTAGTGGGACGGCCAGGTCTTGGTATATTTGCAGTGGTCTGATACTCCTTCCATTTCAATATTATCGCTTGCACAGTGCTCCTTGGGATGTTTAAAGCTTGGGAAATCTTTTTGTATCCAAATCCGACTTTAAACTTCTTCACAACAGTATCTCGGACCTGCCTGGTGTGTTCCTTGTTCTTCATGATACTCTCTGCGCTTTTAACGGACCTCTGAGACTATCACAGTGCAGGTGCATTTATACGGAGACTTGATTACACACAGGTGGATTGTATTTATCATCATTTGTCATTTAGGTCAACATTGGATCATTCAGAGATCCTCACTGAACTTCTGGAGAGACTTTGCTGCACTGAAAGTAAAGGGGCTGAATAATTTTGCACGCCCAATTTTTTAGTTTTTGATTTGTTAAAAAAGTTTGTAATATCCAATAAATGTCGTTCCACTTCATGATTGTGTCCCACTTGTTGTTGATTCTTCACAAAAAAATACAGTTTTATATCTTTATGTTTGAAGCCTGAAATGTGGCAAAAGGTCGCAAAGTTCAAGGGGGCCGAATACTTTCGCAAGGCACTGTATCTAGTAACACACATCATTTCTCTAGTAACACACAATCATTTATCCAGTAAACACACATCATTTATCTAGTAACACACATCATTTATCTAGTAACACACATCATTTAGTCAGTAAACACACATCATTTAGTCAGTAAACACACATCATTTATCTAGTAACACACAATCATTTATCCAGTAAACACACATCATTTATCTAGTAACACACATCATTTATCTAGTAACACACATCATTTAGTCAGTAAACACACATCATTTAGTCAGTAAACACACATCATTTAGTCAGTAAACACACATCATTTATCTAGTAACACACAATCATTTATCCAGTAAACACACATCATTTATCCAGTAACACACATAATTTATCCAGTAAACACACATAATTTATCTAGTAACACACATCATTTATCCAGTAAACACACATCATTTATCTAGTAACACACATCATTTATCCAGTAAACACATATAATTTAGTCAGTAAACACACATCATTTATCCAGTAAACACACATAATTTATCCAGTAAACACACATCATTTATCTAGTAACACACATCATTTATCCAGTAAACACATATAATTTAGTCAGTAAACACACATAATTTATCCAGTAAACACACATCATTTATCCAGTAAACACATATAATTTAGTCAGTAAACACACATCATTTATCCAGTAAACTCAAAAACTCAAGAAATAGCTTACAACAACGCAACAAATAATAGTGTAGAGTATCTCCAGATTTCTAAGCTCTTTGGTCACCAGTAAGATGCATGTCTAGTTGAGAGGTTTGGGGGGTCACAGTGCTGCAGTAAGGGTAGGGGAGAAGGGGGGCGGATGGAAGGATAGAGGGAGGAGAGGGGAGGGGAGAGGAGGACAGTGGAGAGGAGGGAAGGTGAGGAGAGGAGGGGGGCAGTTGTAAGGATAGAGGGAGGGGAGAGGAGGTGAGGGAAGGTGATGTGAGGGGAGGAGTGGAGTGGGAAAGGTGGTAGGACAGAAACTAGGGAGGAAAGGACTGTGGAAGGGCCTCTAAGGAGGCGGGACTAGGGAATTTGACGGAGGAAGAGTGATAGAAGAGAGGACAGGGTGGTGATGGGGTGATTGCCATGGCAATGCAGGTAGATTGACACATGCAGAGGTACCTCTGAGACACTATAAGTGGATGAGCAGGAGGGGAGCCGGGCCTTGGGACGGTGCCGTGGGAGAGAAAGAGAGGGAGGGAGAAGGGGGGAGGAGAAGAGATCAGAGAGATAGGGGAAAGGAGGGAGAAGAGAACAGGGTTAACACAGCAGCCAGTGGCAGCTGTCGGCAGGACAGACAAAATAGTGCCCCTAGTTGACTGGATGATTGCATCTCACACTAAATACAAGGCGGGAAGGGGAAGGCACAGTTCAAATGTCAAACTACTACTGGGACATGAGTTTTGTCCTATAGATACTCCATCTCAACAAGACCTATAGTAGGACATGAGTTTTGTCCTATAGATACTCCATCTCAACAAGACAGAGACCTATAGTAGGACATGAGTTTTGTCCTATAGATACTCCATCTCAACAAGACCTATAGTAGGACATGAGTTTTGTCCTATAGATACTCCACCTCAACAAGACAGAGACCTATAGTAGGACATGAGTTTTGTCCTATAGATACTCCATCTCAACAAGACCTATAGTCGGACATGAGTTTTGTCCTATAGATACTCCACCTCAACAAGACAGAGACCTATAGTAGGACATGAGTTTTGTCCTATAGATACTCCATCTCAACAAGACAGAGACCTATAGTAGGACATGAGTTTTGTCCTATAGATACTCCACCTCAACAAGACAGAGACCTATAGTAGGACATGAGTTTTGTCCTATAGATACTCCATCTCAACAAGACCTATAGTAGGACATGAGTGTTGTCCTATAGATACTCCATCTCAACAAGACCTATAGTCGGACATGAGTTTTGTCCTATAGATACTCCATCTCAACAAGACAGAGACCTATAGTAGGACATGAGTTTTGTCCTATAGATACTCCACCTCAACAAGACCTATAGTAGGACATGAGTTTCGTCCTATAGATACTCCATCTCAACAAGACAGAGACCTATCGTCATAGAGACAATCCAAAGATGCCTGGACTAATACTATGATAAACCACCACAGTACTGCAAAAGAAAGTAAAACCCAGCTCATCAACAGAGACATCTGCTACTGTTATTGCTACAGATCAACTGCGCTGCAGCATTATCTAGTGCTAAAGGAACAACAGAAGAGGAGTATTGAGTTGGGAATGGCAGATTAGAATAGTGCTAAGACAGCGTTATGGATGGGGTCACACACACACACTTGGGCTTTAGTTTAATCAGTTCACGTATGAGTCAGGTCAGGTGGCTCCACATGCACCTTTCACCTCAGACTGAGTGAAGTGTGTGTGTAAGTGTGTGTGTGTGTAAGTGTGTGTGTGTGTGTGTGTGCGTGCGTGCGTGACCATAGCAAGCATAGGATCCCTGTGGTTCTTCTTGAGATGACCTCCGACTCCTTCTCCCATCAACAATCAACGTCTGGTGTGTGTGTGGTATAGGGGTGTGTGGGCGAGGGGTGGAGGACAAATCAATATTACAAAGACAAGAGGGTATGCGTGACATGGGCAGACCTGGCGCCAGAACAAATCATTTGGAAGGGCATTTGATTTCAGTAGACGGGCCCATTTCTTCACTGGTTCTCCTACGTCTCCACACATTATTTTAAAGGGTCTAATATTAAAGACCGCCGGCAGCTCATGATTTTCATGTTTAAGGAAGTTTACAATGTATCCTACAATTTCTACTGATCTGCGAGCCAGTTATAAATATTTATATATACACACCATGTTTTCCTTTCTCAAAATCCCGCGGTTAATCACTATGGGGAGAGCACTAGCCTCTGCCATACGGACACACTGTGATCCACTGGTGGCTAAAGACAGGAGAGCATAGAACTCAGAGATAGTCTATAGGCCAATGCAGCAGTAGGCCTATATACACAGTGGTGGAAAAAGTACCCAATTGTCATACTTGAGTAAAAGTAAAGATACATTAATAGAAAATGACTCAAGCAAAAGTGAAAGTCACCCAGTAAAATACTACTTTAGTAAAAGTCTAAAAGTAGTTGGTTTTAAATATACTTAAGTATCAAAAGTAAATGTAATTGCTAAAATATTCTTAAGTATCAAAAGTAAAATAATAAATTGTTTAAAATTCCTTATATTAAGCTAATCTTTTTCATTTACGGATAGCCAGGGGAACACTCAAACACTCAAGACATATTTACAAACAAAGCATTTGTGTTTTGTGAGTCTGTGAGTCCGCCAGTAGGCAGTAGGGATGACCAGGGATGTTCCTTGATTAGCGTGTGAATTTGACCATTTTCCTGTACTACTAAACATGACAAATGTAATGAGTACTGTTGGGTGTCAGGGAAAAAGTATGGAGTAAAAAGTACATCATTTTATTGAGGAATGTAGTGAAGTAAAAGTTGTCAAAATTATAAATAGTGAAGTACAGATACCAGTGGCAGGTAGCCTAGTTACAGTACAGATACCAGTGGCAGGTAGCCTAGTTACAGTACAGATACCAGTGGCAGGTAGCCTAGTTACAGTACAGATACCAGTGGCAGGTAGCCTAGTTACAGTACAGATACCAGTGGCAGGTAGCCTAGTTACAGTACAGATACCAGTGGCAGGTAGCCTAGTTACAGTACAGATACCAGTGGCAGGTAGCCTAGTTACAGTACAGATACCAGTGGCAGGTAGCCTAGTTACAGTACAGATACCAGTGGCAGGTAGCCTAGTTACAGTACAGATACCAGTGGCAGGTAGCCTAGTTACAGTACAGATACCAGTGGCAGGTAGCCTAGTTACAGTACAGATACCAGTGGCAGGTAGCCTAGTTACAGTACAGAAACCAGTGGCAGGTAGCCTAGTTACAGTACAGATACCAGTGGCAGGTAGCCTAGTTACAGTACAGATACCAGTGGCAGGTAGCCTAGTTACAGTACAGATACCAGTGGCAGGTAGCCTAGTTACAGTACAGATACCAGTGGCAGGTAGCCTAGTTACAGTACAGATACCAGTGGCAGGTAGCCTAGTTACAGTACAGAAACCAGTGGCAGGTAGCCTAGTTACTGTACAGATACCAGTGGCAGGTAGCCTAGTTACAGTACAGATACCAGTGGCAGGTAGCCTAGTTACAGTACAGATACCAGTGGCAGGTAGCCTAGTGTCATTCTGCTCCTGAACAAGGCAGTTAACCCACTGTTCCTAGGCCTGTACTACTAAACATGACAAATGTAATGAGTACTGTTGGGTGTCAGGGAAAAAGTATGGAGTAAAAAGTACATCATTTTATTGAGGAATGTAGTGAAGTAAAAGTTGTCAAAAATATGTGTGCGTGTGTGTGTGTTTGGTATGCATGCATGCATGTGTGTGTGTGTGTTTGGTATGCATGCATGTGTGTGTGTGTGTGTGTGTGTGTGTGTTTGGTATGCGCGTGTTTGGTATGTGCGTGTGTGTGTGTGTTTGGTATGCGTGTTTGGTATGCGTGTGTGTGTGTGTGTGTGTGTGTGTGTGTGTGTGTGTGTGTGTGTGTGTGTGTTTGGTATGCATGTGTGTGTGTGTGTGTGTGTGTGTGTTCAGCTCCCCTCCAGGGCTGTAGTGTTCAGACTCATAAGCAGCCGCCTGTCTGCCCACTATTCCCCATCCCCAGAAGGTACCACTCTGGAGGCCCGCAGAACCTCTCCTCACCCCTCCTCACCCAATCTCTACCAGCCTCACCCCACTTCACCCCTCCTAACCCAGCCTCACCCCTCCTTACCCACTCAAACCCTCTAGCCTCAGTGCTCCTCACCTTGCCTGTGTTCTCCATCCAGTGAGTCTAACCACATCCAGGAGAGCAGTCTGGGGCACTGTGGCGATGCACCATGCTAGTTACACCTAATGTGATAGAAAATGTCAATGACATGGTGCAACGTAAAAACTCCCAGCAATTTTTTTTTTAAAAGGCAGAAATGTTTTGGAGTATCGGAATGTGATGGCTGATCCTAGGAAGGAGTTGTCAGTAGAACAGCTCTATAGGAATGTGATGGCTGATCCTAGGAAGGAGTTGTCAGTAGAACAGCTCTATAGGAATGTGATGGCTGATCCTAGGAAGGAGTTGTCAGCAGAAGAGCTCTATAGGAATGTGATGGCTGATCCTAGGAAGGAGTTGTCAGCAGAAGAGCTCTATAGGAATGTGATGGCTGATCCTAGGAAGGAGTTGTCAGCAGAAGAGCTCTATAGGAATGTGATGGCTGATCCTAGGAAGGAGTTGTCAGCAGAAGAGCTCTATAGGAATGTGATGGCTGATCCTAGGAAGGAGTTGTCAGTAGAACAGCTCTATAGGAATGTGATGGCTGATCCTAGGAAGGAGTTGTCAGCAGAAGAGCTCTATAGGAATGTGATGGCTGATCCTAGGAAGGAGTTGTCAGTAGAACATCTCTATAGGAATGTGATGGCTGATCCTAGGAAGGAGTTGTCAGCAGAAGAGCTCTATAGGAATGTGATGGCTGATCCTAGGAAGGAGTTGTCAGTAGAACAGCTCTATAGGAATGTGATGGCTGATCCTAGGAAGGAGTTGTCATTAGAACAGCTCTATAGGAATGTGATGGCTGATCCTAGGAAGGAGTTGTCAGCAGAAGTGTTCTATAGGAATGTGATGGCTGATCCTAGGAAGGAGTTGTCAGTAGAACAGCTCTATAGGAATGTGATGGCTGATCCTAGGAAGGAGTTGTCAGCAGAAGAGCTCTATAGGAATGTGATGGCTGATCCTAGGAAGGAGTTGTCAGCAGAAGAGCTCTATAGGAATGTGATGGCTGATCCTAGGAAGGAGTTGTCAGTAGAACAGCTCTATAGGAATGTGATGGCTGATCCTAGGAAGGAGTTGTCAGTAGAACAGCTCTATAGGAATGTGATGGCTGATCCTAGGAAGGAGTTGTCAGCAGAAGAGCTCTATAGGAATGTGATGGCTAATCTTAGGAAGGAGTTGTCAGCAGAACAGCTCTATAGGAATGTGATGGCTGATCCTAGGAAGGAGTTGTCAGCAGAAGAGCTCTATAGGAATGTGATGGCTGATCCTAGGAAGGAGTTGTCAGCAGAAGAGCTCTATAGGAATGTGATGGCTGATCCTAGGAAGGAGTTGTCAGCAGAAGTGTTCTATAGGAATGTGATGGCTGATCCTAGGAAGGAGTTGTCAGTAGAACAGCTCTATAGGAATGTGATGGCTGGTCCTAGGAAGGAGTTGTCAGTAGAACAGCTCTATAGGAATGTGATGGCTGATCCTAGGAAGGAGTTGTCAGTAGAACAGCTCTATAGGAATGTGATGGCTGATCCTAGGAAGGAGTTGTCAGCAGAAGAGCTCTATAGGAGTGTGATGGCTAATCCTAGGAAGGAGTTGTCAGCAGAAGAGCTCTATAGGAATGTGATGGCTGATCGTAGGAAGGAGTTGTCAGCAGAAGAGCTCTATAGGAATGTGATGGCTGATCCTAGGAAGGAGTTGTCAGCAGAATAGTTGTATAGGATCAATGGAAAGCTACAACGGCTGTGTTTAGCCTACAAGGACAGGCAGGGCTCTCCACTCCACAGGAGAAAGAGCTGCTACAGCTTGAGGAAGAGGGCAGACACACACACACACCGCCCGCTGTGGAGTCAACCAGAGCCCAACAACCCTCTACCACTGTAACTGTACTGAGAGTGAATTAAAAACATTATGAAACAGTCCTTGAGTGTTGTGCTGAATATGGGTGACGCTGTCTAACTCTCGCTCCATGTTACAGAGGAGAAACTATGTTGTTGACCATTCAGGCATCACATCCATGAGAGAGACGGGAGGGACGATTCAGTTGCTCTGACTAGTAAACAACATTGCACAATAGCCATCCCTTACTGGGTGGTAATGGGGGGCTTAAAATCAATACAGTTATACACCACAATATCATTTTGGACAATATTATGTTGATACTTTGACTCCAATTATTGATATGTAAAAATCTTTCATCCTGTAGCTTGTTCTAATATTGTTTAAATAGTAAGCCAACATGTTTTCAGCACTTTTATTTCCATGACTCATTAAAATTAATGCTCTCTCTCATTTCTCTGGAGCAGACATATATTGAGTAATACTATATGTATGGAACATCAAATCGCATTAAAATCGCAGTATCGAATCGCAATACATACAGTGCCTTCGGAAAGTATAGACTTTTTCCAAATGTTGTTACGTTACAGCCTTATTCTAATATTGGTCAAATAGTTTATTTCCCTCATCAATCTACACCCAATACCCCATAACGAAAAAGTTAAAACAGGCTTTTAGAAATGTTTGCTAATTTAAATACATTTACAAAAGTATTCAGACTCTTTACTCAGTACATTGTTGAAACCCCTTTGGCAGCGATTAAGTCTTCTTGGGTACGACGCTACAAGCTTGGCACACCTGTATGAGCAGAGTTTCTCCCATTCTTCTCTGCAGATCATCTTAAGTTCTGTCAGGTTGGATGGCGAGAGTTGATGCACAGCTATTTCCAGGTTTCTCCAGAGATGTTTGATCAGGTTCAAGTCCGGGCGAGACTTGTCCCGAAGCCACTCCTGCGTTGTCTTGGCTGTGTGCTTAGGGTCGTTGTCCTATTGGAAGGCGAACCTTCACCCCAGTCTGAGGTCCTGAGTGCTCTGGAGCAGGCTTTCATCAAGGATCTCTCTGTATTTTGCTTCGTTCATCTTTCCCTTGATCCTGACTAGTCTCCCAGTCCCTGCCGCTGAAAAACATCCCCACAGCATGATGCTGCCACCACCATGCTTCACCGTAGGGATGGTGCCAGGTTTCCTCCAGACGTGACGCTTGGCATTCAGGCCAAAGAGTTCAATATTGGTTTCATCAGACCAGAAAATCTAGTTTTTAGGTGCCTTTTGGCAATCTCCAAGCAGGCTGTCATGTGCCTTTAACTGAGAAGTGGCTTGATTGATAAAGGCCTGATTGGTGGAGTGCTCCAGAGATGGGAGAACCTTCCAGAAGGCCAACCATCTCCACAGAGGAACTCTAGAACTCTGTCAGAGTGACCATCAGGTTCTTGGTCACCTCCCTGACCAAGGCCCTTCTCCCCCGATTGCTCAGCTCTAGGAAGAGTCTTGGTGGTTCCAAACTTCTTCCATTTAAGAATGACGGAGGCCACTGTGTTCTTGGGAACCTTCAATGCTGCAGAAATGTTTTGGTACACTGCCCCAGATCTGTGCCTTGACACAATCCTGTCACGGTGTTCTACGGAAAATTCCTACGACCTCAGGGCTTGGATTTTGCTCTGACATGCACTGTTAACTGTGAGACCTTATATAGACAGGTGTATGTCTTTCCAAATCATGTCCAACCAATTTAAATTGTCTCAAGGATGATCAATGGAAACAGGATGCACCTGTGCTCAATTTCGCGTCTCATAGCAAAGGGTCTGAATGCTTATGTAAATAAGGTATTTCTGGTTTTACCTTTTAATACATTTGCAAAAATGTCTAAAAACCTGTTTTTGCTTTGTCATTGTGGGGTATTGTGTGTAGACGGCTGAGGATTTTTATGTATTTAATCACTTTTAGAATAAGGCTGTAATGTAACAAATGTGGAAAGACTCAAGGGGTCTGAATACACTGTATTGTATCGGCACCTAAGTACCATGATAATATCGTACCCTGGCAATTCCCAGCCCTACTACTTCATCAGTATTTAACTGCTTTCAACAGCACTGACACGATCCTCAGCTTTAGGCTGCCAGTACAAAGCACCATAGACCCAGAGCAAATCACAAATTACACTATATCGGGATGAAGCTTCAGTACAGAAGAATCTAAGGCCTGGCTTTCTGCACCACATCCAGAAACTGCAGTAAGACAGCACTATCATCTGTGGATAACATCTGAGACCATGTCACCTAAAACCTCTTTATCTAATACAGTTCTCTCAGTCTATTATGTTCCTATGAATCTATTCAGATTCAAAACTCAAACAGACATTTTGTGAGGTATCTAGCTACAGGTTTTAGAAAGCCCAGATTAACAACGCTCCTGTGTGTTACTATACCCCAGGAAGAGTAGCTTCTGCATGAGCAACAGCTACTGGGGATCCTAATGAATAAATAACAACATAGATGGAGATGTGAGTGGTAGCTAGATAATTGACTACAGTATTGTACAAACTGAGCTATAACACAAAATACATAATGGATAATGCACTTTTGACACAGTCACATAACACACACACACACACACACACACACACACACACACACGTAATAAATCAACTACACATAAAGAGCCACAATCTCCCATCCCCTTCAAATGCACACAAAAACAATGACCCCCTTTGCCCACTAACATGTGCAACGAGAGCTAGCGAAACACAAAACACCAGTCAGTCCGTCAGGAGAGAAGAGAAGATGAGGCAGGATGCTTACCATGCTTTATCCTGCTTCTGAGTAAGAAGATGTAGTCTCCCACACGCTCACTGGCACACACACAACACAGACAGGCTCAGAGAGGAAGGGACTGACAGTGAGAGAGAGGAGGGAGCATAGAAGGCAGAGAGAGCACAACAGGCAAAGTGAGAGAGAGAAAGTGTGGGATGGGGTGAAAAAAAGGAGTGAGGGAGGGAGGAGAATAGAGAGAACAGCAAGAAAAAAGCAGAGGAGAGAGAGAGAGAGAGAGAGAGAGAGAGAGAGAGAGAAATAGAATATCCTAATATTTGATATGATTTGATATGGTTCTCTTTTAGTCCTCATTTGGACTAACCTTCCAAGAGTCGTTAAACATTAAAATACTATTTATAATACAAACACATTTTCACCTATAACACACTATTACAAACAGACATAATACACCAACATATTGACCAGATAAATAACAGTCTAAAAAGAGATATTGATTCTTCATCTAGTATAGTCCAGCACAACTTTCCTATGTATTATATTTAAATGGTATTAAAGTACTGTTTGAATGTATATATTGAAAGCTTTCTGGTTTGCGCAGATAAATTATTCAATTTCTTTATTACTCTAAATATAAATGTTATTTTGCCTATTTCTATTTTCTGTCTGGGTAACACATAGATGGTGGACAACCTATTCTTAGTATTGACTGAATGTCTGTCTTTCACCAACTGAATACTGTTGTGAATAGAGTTTGGCCGTTTTAAATGGTGTATATTATGAAATAAAATAAGCATGTTTTTTTTCACTTATCTTGTTGATTGATGACCAACCAAGAGCATTGAGCATGACTACAACAAAAAAACTTATCTCCACCTTAAAACAATCCTTGCTGCTTTGTTCTGTGCAATCGGCAGCCTCCTAATGTCACTTGCTGATGCATTTCCTCAAACCACAGAACAGTAGTTCACCTGACTCCCAATTCATGCTTGGGTTGTTTGCTTAAGTATCTTTCCCGGTAAATATGTAGCTATCCTTCTGATCCTGCATGCTGTTTTAATAATATTTTTACATAGATTAGTTATTTGAGACGACCATGATAAGCAGTTGTCTAGCTGCACTCCTAGTAGTTTGGTTTCTGCCACTTCTTCAATTTGTACTCCTCCCATACTTAATTGTATCTCACGCTGTGTTGGCCTTTTCCTGGTGGAACAGACCAACATAACTTTGGTTAATCTTGGTGTTCAACAAAACAAGATTGTTCCAGCAAACCCACTCCTGATATTTTCCAAATCTACTTGTAGAGCTTGCTGTACCTGTTGAACCGATTGTCTTGCTGTATAAATGGTAGGATCATCTGCAAATACAGTAGCTTGAGTTTCAGATAAGCTATAAGGAAGGTTGTTGGTATATATTAAGTAAAGAAGTGGCCCAAGGCAACTGCCCTGCGGTATTCCACAGTTTAAAGCATGAAGGGAAGAAAATGAACTATTGATATAGGTGGACTGTTTCCTGTCAGTTAGATATGACTGTTCCAAATTCAATGCTACCCCCTGAAAACCATAATGCATTACTTTTGTCAAAATTATTTCATGACCCACTAAATAAAAAGCAGCACTAAAATATAAAAATAGTACACCCACAAACCTGCCATTATCCACAGCATTGAGCCACTGGTCAGTCATGTCAATGTTACCCCACTCTTCCACCAAGGCACCTGCAAGTTCCCGGACATTTCTGGGGGAATGGCCCAAGCCCTCACCCTCCGATCCAACAGGTCCCAGACGTGCTCAATAGGATTGAGATCCGGGCTCCTCACTGGTCTATGGCGGAACAATGGCATTCCTGTCTTGCAGGAAATCACGCACAGAACGAGCAGTGTGACTGGTGGCGTTGTCATGCTGGAGGGTCATGTCAGGAGGAGCCTGCAGGAAGGGTACCACATGAGAGAGGAGGATGTCTTCCCTGTAATGCACAGCGTTGAGATTGCCTGCAATAACAACAAGCTCAGTCCCATGATGCTGTGACTGACACAGCACCCCAGACCATGACAGACCCTCCACCTCCAAATCGATCCCACTCCAGAGTACAGGCCTCGTTGTAACGCTCCTTCAACGATAAACGCGAATCCGACCATCACCCCTAGTGAGACAAAACTGCGACTCGTCAGTAAAGAGCACTTTTTGCCAGTCCTGTCTGGTCCAGCGACGGTGGGTTTGTACCCATAGGCGATGTTGTTGCCGATGATGTCTGTTGAGGACCTGCCTTACAACAGGCCTATAAGCCATCAGTCCAGTCTCTCTCAGCCTATTGCGGACAGTTTGAGCACTGATGAGGGATTGTGCATTCCTGGTGTAACTCGGGCAGTTGTTGTTGCCGTCATCCTGTACCTGTCCCGCAGGTGTGATGTTCGGATGTACTGATCCTGTGCAGGTGTTGTTACACGTGGTCTGCCACTGCGAGGTACGGACATTGCAATTTATTGCCCTGGCCACATCTGCAGTCCTCATGCCTCCTTGCAGCATGCCTAAGGCACGTTCACGCAGATGAGCAGGGACCCTGGGCATCTTTCTTTTCGAGTTTTTCAGAGTCAGTAGAAAGGCCTCTTTAGTGTCCTAAGTTTTCATAACTGTGACCTTAATTGCCTACTGTCTGTAAGATGTTAGTGTCTTAACGACCATTCCACAGGTGCATGTTCATTAATTGATTGTTTATGGTTCATTGAACAAGCAGGGGAAACAGAGTTTAAACCATTTACAATGAAGATCTGTGAAGTTATTTGGATTTTTACGAATTATTTTTGAAAGACTGCTGAAAAAGGGACGTTTCTTTTTTTGCAGAGTTTAGATATATGTAGAGAAACCGATGCCAGATGGATTCTCTTCTTCCCGTATACAGTAGGCACTGAGGACTATTCCCCTCTATCCCAGCCTTCATTAAGCACTGAGGACTATTCCCCTCTATCCCAGCCTTCATTAAGCACTGAGGTCTATTCCCCTCTATTCCAGCCTCCATTAAGCACTGAGGACTATTCCCCTCTATCCCAGCCTTCATTAAGCACTGAGGTCTATTCCCCTCTATCCCAGCCTCCATTAAGCACTGAGGACTATTCACCTCTATCACAGCCTTCATTAAGCACTGAGGACTATTCCCCTCTATCCCAGCCTCCATAAGCACTGAGGACTATTCCCCTCTATCACAGCCTTCATTAAGCACTGAGGTCTATTCCCCTCTATTCCAGCCTCCATTAAGCACTGAGGACTATACACCTCTATCACAGCCTTCATTAAGCACTGAGGACTATTTGCCACCAAGTGGACCAGCTGGCTAACACACACACACACAGGTGTTTTATGAGAAAGTGTGTGATAGAGTATCAGATGTGTGCGTAGGAGTGTTAAGGTCTACCAGGGTCTGTGGCTGCACAAGGCTGATACTGTAAATATGTAGAATAGAAACTCTTTAATCACAGGGACTGTTTCAGAGTGGAAGACCTTCTCCCTCTTTGTCATGCTCATATGTCTTTTCTCTTGCTCATATCTCTCCCGCTCTCAAATCCCTCTCTCTCTCCCTTATATATCTCTCCCTCATCTCTGTTTCTCTTTCTCCTCCACATGCCTCTCTTTCTCTCTCTATAATTTGTTGGCATGCCGAATCTACCGCTGTACATTATACTATATATATATATATATATATATATATATACACACATACACACACACACACACACAGTATAGAAATGTTCGAGCCGAACACAGGTGAGAGAAGGAGTTTTACAGGCTGCCCTTGAGCAGACAAACCATCCAACACGCTCTGCATACAGTATTTCTTGTTTCACCCCTGGTTCCCACGAGACCAGACTTCTCTTTTCCCAGTGTCTCCCTGTGTCTCTCACTGTTGACAGCCTCTGTTTAAAAAACACCATGTCAGAGAAGCTAGAGACAGGGTTAGGGCTACTGTAGGACAGGGTTAGGGTTAGGGCTACTGTAGGACAGGGTTAGGGTTACTGTAGGACAGGGTTAGGGTTAGGGTTACTGTAGGACAGGGTTAGGGTTACTGTAGGACAGGGTTAGGGTTAGGGCTACTGTAGGACAGGGTTAGGGCTACTGTAGGACAGGGTTAGGGCTACTGTAGGACAGGGTTGGGGCTACTGTAGGACAGGGTTGGGGCTACTGTAGGACAGGGTTGGGGCTACTGTAGGACAGGGTTGGGGCTACTGTAGGACAGGGTTGGGGCTACTGTAGGACAGGGTTAGGGCTACTGGAGGACAGGGTTAGGGCTACTGTAGGACAGGGTTAAGGCTACTGTAGGACAGGGTTAAGGCTACTGTAGGACAGGGTTAGGGTTGGGGCTACTATAGGACAGGGTTAGGGCTACTGTAGGACAGGGTTAGGGCTACTGTAGGACATGGTTAGGGCTACTGTAGGACATGGTTAGGGCTACTGTAGGACAGGGTTAGGGCTACTGTAGGACAGGGTTGGGGCTACTGTAGGACAGGGTTGGGGCTACTGTAGGACAGGGTTAGGGCTACTGTAGGACAGGTTTAGGGCTACTGTAGGACAGGGTTAGGGCTACTGTAGGACAGGGTTGGGGCTACTGTAGGACAGGGTTAGGGCTACTGTAGGACAGGGTTAGGGCTATTGTAGGACAGGGTTAAGGCTACTGTAGGACAGGGTTAGGGTTACTGTAGGACAGGGTTAGGGGTACTGTAGGACAGGGTTAGGGCTACTGTAGGACAGGGTTAGGGCTACTGTAGGACAGGGTTAGGGCTACTGTATGACAGGGTTAGGGCTACTGTGGGACAGGGTTAGGGCTACTGTAGGACAGGGTTAGGGCTACTGTAGGACAGGGTTAGGGTTAGGGCTACTGTAGGACAGGGTTAGGGCTACTGTATGACAGGGTTAGGGTTACTGTAGGACAGGGTTAGGGTTACTGTAGGACAAGGTTAGGGCTACTCATCGTGGACTTATTCCTGGTGTTGTTATTTTTCTCTCTGCATTGTTGGGAAGGGCCTGCAAGCATTTCACAGTTAGCGTACGTACACCTCACCTCACCATGTGGAGACAGATACAGGCTTCCCCAATGGAACACCTCACCATGTGGAGACAGATACAGCCTTCCCCTATGGAACACCTCACCAGGTGGAGACAGATACAGCCTTCCCCAATGGAACACCTCACCAGGTGGAGACAGATACAGCCTTCCCCAATGGAACACCTCACCATGTGGAGACAGATACAGCCTTCCCCTATGGAACACCTCACCAGGTGGAGACAGATACAGCCTTCCCCAATGGAACACCTCACCATGTGGAGACAGATACAGCCTTCCCCTATGGAACACCTCACCAGGTGGAGACAGATACAGCCTTCCCCTATGGAACACCTCACCATGTAGAGACAGATACAGCCTTCCCCTATGGAACACCTCACCAGGTGGAGACAGATACAGCCTTCCCCTAAGGAACACCTCACCATGTAGAGACAGACTCAACACAAGTTCAAGACGTAAAGAGAAATGTAGGCACTGAGGTATGGAATGATCACAGTGGCTGCAAAGCCACAATCCTCCAAAGAAATATACCTAGCTAAAATCACGACATGATGAGAATGGGTTTGGTGGTGAAAGACAAAGTATACCATCCAGTCTGATCTAGTCAAGTTACACCTCCTCTCTCCAGTCTGATCTAGTCAAGTTACACCTCCTCCCACCAGTCTGATCTAGTCAAGTTACACCTCCTCTCTCCAGTCTGATCTAGTCAAGTTCCACCTCCTCCCACCAGTCTGATCTAGTCAAGTTACACCTCCTCCCACCAGTCTGATCTAGTCAAGTTACACCTCCTCCCACCAGTCTGATCTAGTCAAATCATACATCCTCTCCTCTCACCAGTCTGATCTAGTCAAGTTACACCTCCTCTCTCCAGTCTGATCTAGTCAAGTTACACCTCCTCTCCTCTCACCAGTCTGATCTAGTCAAGTTACACCTCCTCTCCTCCCACCAGTCTGATCTAGTTAAGTTACACCTCTCTCTAGTCTGATCTAGTCAAGTTACACCTTCTCCCACCAGTCTGATCTAGTTAAGTTACACCTCCTCTCTCTAGTCTGATCTAGTCAAGTTACACCTCCTCTCTCCAGTCTGATCTAGTCAAGTTACACCTCCTCTCCTCTCACCAGTCTGATCTAGTCAAGTTATACCTCCTCTCCTCCCACCAGTCTGATCTAGTCAAGTTACACCTCCTCTCTCCAGTCTGATCTTGTAAAGTTACACCTCCTCTCCTCTCACCAGTCTGATCTAGTCAAGTTATACCTCCTCTCTCCCACCAGTCTGATCTAGTCAAGTTACACCTCCTCTCTCCAGTCTGATCTTGTCAAGTTACACCTCCACTCTCCAGTCTGATCTTGTCAAGTTACACCTCCTCCCACCAGTCTGATCTAGTCAAGTTACATCTCCTCTCCTCCCACCAGTCTGATCTAGTCAAGTTACACCTCCTCTCACCAATCTGATCTAGTCAAGTTACACCTCCTCTCCTCCCACCAGTCTGATCTAGTCAAGTTACACCTCCTCTCCCCCCACCAGTCTGATCTAGTCAAGTTACACCTCCTCTCCTCCCACCAGTCTGATCTAGTCAAGTTACACCTCCTCTCCTCCCACCAGTCTGATCTAGTCAAGTTACACCTCCTCTCCTCCCACCAGTCTGATCTAGTCAAGTTATACCTCCTCTCACCAGTCTGATCTAGTCAAGTTACACCTCTCTCCAGTCTGATCTTGTCAAGTTACACCTCCTCTCCTCTCACCAGTCTGATCTAGTCAAGTTATACCTCCTCTCTCCCACCAGTCTGGTCTAGTCAAGTTACACCTCCTCTCTCTAGTCTGATCTAGTCAAGTTACACCTCCTCCCACCAGTCTGGTCTAGTCAAGTTACACCTCCTCTCCTCCCACCAGTCTGATCTAGTCAAGTTATACCTCCTCTCTCCCACCAGTCTGGTCTAGTCAAGTTACACTTCCTCTCTCTAGTCTGATCTAGTCAAGTTACACCTCCTCCCACCAGTCTGATCTAGTTAAGTTACACCTCCTCTCTCTAGTCTGATCTAGTCAAGTTACACCTCCTCTCTCCAGTCTGGTCTAGTCAAGTTACACCTCCTCTCGCTAGTCTGATCTAGTCAAGTTACACCTCCTCCCACCAGTCTGATCTAGTCAAGTTACACCTCCTCCCACCAGTCTGATCTAGTCAAGTTACACCTCCTCTCCTCCCACCAGTCTGATCTTGTCAAGTTACACCTCCTCTCTCTAGTCTGATCTAGTCAAGTTACACCTCCTCTCTCCAGTCTGGTCTAGTCAAGTTACACTTCCTCTCCTCTTTCTCCTACCACTCCCCGTCTCTGTTCGCTCAGCAACATTGTGAGGAATAGAACACAGGTAGTGTTAGGACATGAACAGCAGCACTATGTATGTCTGGTTTGTTTGTTTCCATGGCCACAGTGCAGTTTGAAACTGATATAAACAACCTATCAATCAAAAGACTGAACGGGACACTCCAGCAGAGGTCATTCGTCCGCCCCTCTGTGTGCTGTGACCAATCACAGGACGTTTCTACAGTATGGGGATAGGATGGAATCGAGGTTAGGAGGAGGAGCCTGTAATTCCACCCAATTAACGGACAACATACTGGACATGATCTCAGAGTTACAGAACTAAAGGGATCCAATAAATTACCTCCCAAAAAAACATGGAGGAGGGGAGAGGGAGGGAGTCAAGAAGCAATAGGCCTCCACCTCCAAGCCTTGATGGGTCAGAGTGAGGGGGAGGCAGCAGCCAGGTGGAAGGAGGGAGGGTAGTGTTAGGATGTGAGAGGACTGGGCATGGCCGGGTGAGTGGCAGGGGGAGGGGTAGATGGATGGGCAGTGGGGTAGGTTTAAGAATAGTTACAGGAGGTGTCTTACTTTGGGTGTGGGGCAGGAGGCAGTGGAGAGGCGCGAGGTGGCCTGGGCACGTGGCGACTCGGAGGGCGTGGTGCTCAGAGAAGTTGTGTCTCTGGGAAGAACCTGCACACCCCTAGAGATTATGCTGTCTGGGATCTATGAAGAGAGAAGTTATATATCTAGTTATATTTACTACACACACACACACACACAGAAAAAGAGAGCGGGTAAGCAATATCTACAACACACACAAGTAGTTATCTTATCCTCGCACAGTAAATGAGAGGAAAGCTGTGTGTACAAACAGCACTGTAATCTCTACTATAACACAGATAAAAGACACCTCGAAAGCACACACAGATTGGTCAGTCAGTCTGGCCAGTCAGTCATCTGTTTTCTGATTGGCCAGGTAGACTTTTGTAATAACTGTAACAATATAAATACATTCTAAACATCATTAAACACTAGTTCCAGATGCATGTTAAACCCTGTGTGTGTGTGTGTGTGTGTGTGGCTGCAGTGCGAGTGTGAGCCTGAGTGTGAGCCTGTGAGGAGACAGACAGGCCAGGCAGGCCCACAGTTTCCCCCCAGGGCTGCTGCTGTGGATGTGTGGATCTGCGACTGTGATCCGCATGGCTCATTTGAGCGGTGCTAGTGGGCCCATAGGCTTTACTGGCAGCCCAGCACTGAACCCCACTCTGCTAATTAGCAACACAGGCTAACTCAGTTAGCGCTAATAACACTGTCCGGGCTACACCTAGCGATACACCACCCGTCATGACCTATACAAGATGGGGTGAATCTCAAAAGTCCTTCTTCATTCCTCGCCTCCTCACCTCCTAAGATTCCTCTCCTCGGGAGAGGACGGGATCGAGCACTTTTGAGATACATGGTGCTCAAGTTTGCAGGGAGGAATTATGGGATGGGTGAGGTGCAGAGTACAGTGGTATGTGATGTAGGAGCGACGTGTGACATGAGGGTGGGTGGGTGGGCAGATTTGAGGGGTCTTACCGTTACCGGCTGGTCTCCAGAGCAGGAGCAGGTGTAATGAGGTGGGGCAGGGGGGAGGTTAGATACCAGACCAGGTAGATAGTGGCTACCTTTAGCCATGACAACAGCATGGTTATGGTGCTGGGGCTTCCCCTTCTGGTGATGGATGGTCAACACAGGATGAAACATGAATACACACATAATAGGCACACACACACGCATATACACACAGGCATACACACACAGGCATATACACACACACACACACGACAGGTAAACACACACACTGACGTACTGATGTATCAAAATGAAGGCTTAGCACACGTGCGGTAATGCAGTGAACAGGAAGATTGGTTTCTAATGCAGCAAACACAATACATGTATTCTGAGACCTAGCTCCATTCTTCCTCTCTTATCACTCACTCTCCATTTTCCTCTCCACCCATTCATCTTCCTCTTTTCCTCTTCCTCTATCCCTCTATTTCTGCTAGATCTCTCTTCTTTTCTCTGGGTCAAATGATCATAATTCATTTTATAAAGAACTTCTGGGCTGAAATATCCATGTTGAAGTTAACTTGAGAATTCTAACATGAGAAACAGCAACAGGCCATTGTGTGTTTACCTTGGCAGCGATGGCGGCGGCGGTGATGTGCGAGTTGTGTCCGTGGGAGTGGGAGTGGGTGTGGTGGTGGTGGTGGGCGTGGTGGTCCTCGGTGGACACCAAGCATCTGTCCTTCATCTTCTCATCATCCTCATCATCATCATCATCATCATCCTCACACTGCACACCCTTATAATAATAATAGACTTTATTAAGAAAACACCACAACTCACGATGCTGGATGTCATAAATGGATAAAAGAACCACTGTAAAAGCATCTACAGCTATTAATTCAGATAAAAGTTAAGTACTGCTACAAACGGAGAGACTTCTGGGAGTGGAAATTATGTGATTATGGTGCAGGAAATAAGCATTGTGAAGCAGTTTTACTTCATGTAGGGACCTCCTCTCATTAGCATGTCGGGACGTCCTCTCATCAGCATGTCGGGACCTCCTCTCATCAGCATGTCGGGACCTCCTCTCATCAGCATGTAGGGACCTCCTCTCACTAGCATGTAGGGACCTCCTCTCATCAGCATGTCGGGACCTCCTCTCACTAGCATGTAGGGACCTCCTCTCACTAGCATGTAGGGACCTCCTCTCACTAGCATGTCGGGACCTCCTCTCACTAGCATGTAGGGACCTCCTCTCACTAGCATGTAGGGACCTCCTCTCACTAGCATGTAGGGACCTCCTCTAACTAGCATGTAGGGACCTCCTCTCACTAGCATGTAGGGACCTCCTCTCACTAGCATGTAGGGACCTCCTCTCACTAGCATGTAGGGACCTCCTCTCACTATCTTGTAGGGACCTCCTCTCACTATCTTGTAGGGACCTCCTCTCACTATCTTGTAGGGACCTCCTCTCACTATCTTGTAGGGACCTCCTCTCACTATCTTGTAGGGACCTCCTCTCACTATCTTGTAGGGACCTCCTCTCATTGTCTTATAGGGGCCTCCTCTCATTGTCTTGTAGGGGCCTCCTCTCATTGTCTTGTAGGGGCCTCCTCTCATTGTCTTGTAGGGGCCTCCTCTCATTGTCTTGTAGGGGCCTCCTCTCATTGTCTTGTAGGGGCCTCCTCTCATTGTCTTCTAGGGGCCTCCTCTCATTGTCTTCTAGGGGCCTCCTCTCATTGTCTTCTAGGGGCCTCCTCTCATTGTCTTCTAGGGGCCTCCTCTCATTGTCTTCTAGGGGCCTCCTCTCATTGTCTTGTAGGGGCCTCCTCTCATTGTCTTGTAGGGGCCTCCTCTCATTGTCTTGTAGGGGCCTCCTCTCATTGTCTTGTAGGGGCCTCCTCTGAATTTCATTTAAGAACCTCCTCTCATTAAGAGTAGGGACATTTCATTATCAGTAGGGACCTCTCAATATATAATGTAGGACCTCCTGTTAATATCATGTAGGACCTCCTCTCATTACCATGTAGGGCCCTAAATTATCATGCAGGGTCCTGTCATTATCATGTAGGGACATCCTCTCATTATCATGTATGGGTGTCCTCTCATTATCATGAATGAGAGCATTATCATGTAGGAACATCTCATTATCCTGTAGGGTCCTGTCATCATCATGTAAGGCCCTCTCATTATCCTGTAGGGTCCACTCATCATCATGTAGGGTCCTCTCATTATCATGTAAGGCCCTCATTATCATGCGGTGTGGGATGTGTTTATCACCCTCTGTTTCTTCAAAAAATAAATAAACGCAATGGAGGAGAGCCAAAGAGTGTCACCTTGTCCTCTGTCTGGGTGCAGGCAATGCTGTTGAGGGTGAGGGGTGGGGAGAGGGGCGGTGGGGGTGAGGGCAGGTCCTCCAGAGCCTCATGGACATCCTTCACCTTCACAACCGCATCCCTCAGCAGGTCAATGGCGTGGGGCAGAGCTGGAAGAATGAACTGGAAACACTCCTGTAGGAAGAGAGTTAGGGGTCAGAGGTCAATGAGAGTACACACACACACACACACCAGATTTTACCTGTGAGCCCTTCTTGCTGCCAGGTAGGTTGATGATGAGGGTTTTGCCTCTGATTCCACAGACAGGCCTGGAGAGCATGCCCAGAGGTGTGACCTGAAGGGAGCCCATCAGCATAGCCAGGGCCATCCCTGGAGCCTCGCGCTCTATCACCTCTTTGGTGGCCTGCAGCATCGGGAAGTAGGAAGGGACAGAGTGAAAGGGAACACTGGTTACAGTACTGAACAAATATTACATTCACCTTCAGCAGGGTCAGGGATGGGCAACAAGGTCTAAGGCCAGGGCTGAGATTACAGCCTAACTGGCAACAAGGTCTAAGGCCAGGGCTGAGATTACAGCCTAACTGGCAACAAGGTCTAAGGCCAGGGCTGAGATTACAGCCTAACTGGCAACAAGGTCTAAGGCCAGGGCTGAGATTACAGCGTAACTGGCAACAAGGTCTAAGGCCAGGGCTGAGATTACAGCCTAACTGGCAACAAGGTCTAAGGCCAGGGCTGAGATTACAGCCTAACTGGCAACAAGGTCTAAGGCCAGGGCTGAGATTACAGCCTAACTGGCAACAAGGTCTAAGGCCAGGGCTGAGATTACAGCCTAACTGGCAACAAGGTCTACGGCCAGGGCTGAGATTACAGCCTAACTGGCAACAAGGTCTAAGGCCAGGGCTGAGATTACAGCCTAACTGGAAACAAGGTCTAAGGCCAGGGCTGAGATTACAGCCTAACTGGCAACAAGGTCTAAGGCCAGGGCTGAGATTACAGCCTAACTGGCAACAAGGTCTAAGGCCAGGGCTGAGATTACAGCCTAACTGGCAACAAGGTCTACGGCCAGGGCTGAGATTACAGCCTAACTGGCAACAAGGTCTAAGGCCAGGGCTGAGATTACAGCCTAACTGGCAACAAGGTCTAAGGCCAGGGCTGAGATTACAGCCTAACTGGCAACAAGGTCTAAGGCCAGGGCTGAGATTACAGCCTAACTGGCAACAAGGTCTAAGGCCAGGGCTGAGATTACAGCCTAACTGGCAACAAGGTCTACGGCCAGGGCTGAGATTACAGCCTAACTGGCAACAAGGTCTAAGGCCAGGGCTGAGATTACAGCCTAACTGGCAACAAGGTCTAAGGCCAGGGCTGAGATTACAGCGTAACTGGCAACAAGGTCTAAGGCCAGGGCTGAGATTACAGCCTAACTGGCAACAAGGTCTAAGGCCAGGGCTGAGATTACAGCCTAACTGGCAACAAGGTCTAAGGCCAGGGCTGAGATTACAGCCTAACTGGCAACAAGGTCTAAGGCCAGGGCTGAGATTACAGCCTAACTGGCAACAAGGTCTAAGGCCAGAGCTGAGATTACAGCCTAACTGGCAACAAGGTCTAAGGCCAGGGCTGAGATTACAGCCTAACTGGCAACAAGGTCTAAGGCCAGGGCTGAGATTACAGCCTAACTGGCAACAAGGTCTAAGGCCAGGGCTGAGATTACAGCCTAACTGGCAACAAGGTCTAAGGCCAGGGCTGAGATTACAGCCTAACTGGCAACAAGGTCTAAGGCCAGGGCTGAGATTACAGCCTAACTGGCAACAAGGTCTAAGGCCAGGGCTGAGATTACAGCCTAAATGGCAACAAGGTCTAAGGCCAGGGCTGAGATTACAGCCTAACTGGCAACAAGGTCTAAGGCCAGGGCTGAGATTACAGCCTAACTGGCAACAAGGTCTAAGGCCAGGGCTGAGATTACAGCCTAACTGGCAACAAGGTCTAAGGCCAGGGCTGAGATTACAGCCTAACTGGCAACAAGGTCTAAGGCCAGGGCTGAGATTACAGCCTAACTGGCAACAAGGTCTAAGGCCAGGGCTGATATTACAGCCTAACTGGCAACAAGGTCTAAGGCCAGGGCTGAGATTACAGCCTAACTGGCAACAAGGTCTAAGGCCAGGGCTGAGATTACAGCCTAACTGGCAACAAGGTCTAAGGCCAGGGCTGAGATTACAGCCTAACTGGAAACAAGGTCTAAGGCCAGGGCTGAGATTACAGTGTGAGTGATGTTGTTGCATGTGTGTTTGTCTGACTCTCCTACCATGGCCTGCTGTAACTATACAGTGGCTTGCGAAAGTATTCACTCCCCTTGGCATTTTTCCTATTTTGTTGCCTTACAAACTGGATTTAAAATAGATTTTTGGGGGGTTTGTATCATTTGTATCATTTACACAACATGCCTACGACTTTGAAGATGCAAAACATTTTGTATTGTGAAACAAACAAGAAATATTGAGCATGCATAACTATTCACCCCCCCAAGGTCAAAACGTTTTGCCGCAATTAGAGCTTCTTGGCGTATGTCTCTTGGGGTATGTCTCTATAATATTGGCACATCTAGCCACTGGGATTTTTGCCCATTCTTCAAGGCAAAACTGCTCCTGTAAGTTTGCTGTTAACCAGGGGAACACATCCATCTTTAGGTCATACCACAGATTCTCAATTGGATTGAGGTCTGGGCTTTGACTAGGCCATTCCAAGACATTTAAATGATTCCCCTTAAACCACTCGAGTGTTGCTTTAGCAGTATGCTTAGGGTCATTGTCCTGCTGGAAGGTGAACCTCCGTCCCAGTCTCAAATCTCTGGAAGACTGAAACAGGTTTCCCTCAAGAATTTCCCTGTATTTAGCGCCATCCATCATTCCTTCAATTCAGTTTCCCAGTCCCTGCCGATGAAAAACATACCCACAGCATGATGCTGCCACCACCATGCTTCACTGTGAGATGGTGTTCTCGGGGTGATGAGAGGTGTTGGGTTTGTGCCAGACATAGCGTTTTCCTTGATGGCAAAAAGCTCAATTTTAGTCTCATCTGACCAGAGTATCTTCTTCCATATGTTTGGGGAGTCTCCCACATGCCTTTTGGCGAATACCAAACATGTTTGCTTATTTTTTTCTGGCCACTCTTCCATAAAGCCCAGCTCTGTGGAGTGTATGACTTAAAGTGGTCCTACGGACAGATATTCCAATCTCCGCTGTGGAGCTTTGCAGCTCCTTCAGGGTTATCTTTGGTCTCTTTGTTGCCTCTCTGATTAATGCCCTCCTTGCCTGGTCTGTGAGTTTGGTGGGTGGTCCACTCTTGGCAGGTTTGTTGTGGTGCCATATTCTTTAAATTTTTTAATAATGGATTTAACGGTGCTTGGTGGGATGTTCAAAGTTTCTGATATTTTTTTATCACCCAACCCTGATCTGTACTTCTCCACAACTTTGTCCCTGACCTGTTTGGAGAGCTCTTTGGTCTTCATGGTGCAGCTTGCTTGGTGGTACCCCCCTGCTTAGTGGTGTTGCAGAACAGGTGCATGTACACTGAGATCATGTGACAGATGATGTAACACTTAGACTGCACACAGATGTACTTTATTTAACTAATCATGTGACTTCTGAAGGTAATTGGTTGCACCAGATCTTATTTAGGGGCTTCATAGCAAATGGGGTGAACACACGCACCCATCACTTCTATGTTTTTTCTTTTTTAGAAATATGTCATTTTTTACATTTTACTTCACCAATTTGGACTATTTTGTTTATGTCCGTTACATGAAGTCCAAATAAAAATCCATTTAAATTACAGGTTGTAATGCAACAAAATAGGAAAACTGCCAAGGGGAATGAATTCATTTTGCAAGGCACTGTATATGTGAGTGAGTGAGATGTTAGTAAAATTCCTGAACTAAATGTTTCCATTATTATAGATTGCAGCCGGGAGCAACAAGAGGAAGTGATGCGATGTGTGTGGACCCAAAAAGGACAGGAAGACACAAAACACATACATCAAGTGCAAGAAATACATTTGCACCACACACAGTAGAACTCTGTCCCTCTTGGTGTGTAGACCGGTCTTAATTTGTGTTCAATGGGGCTCATTTATCATTTCCATAAAATACTGTATGTAAAATGTGTCCTTCCAATTTGTTCAGTTCAAAGCAATAAACATCAATAGAGATGAAAACCTTGTTTCATTTATATTTGTTCAAGATAAACATGATTTATTCCACCCATGTCAAAACAACAAATAGCTGCTTTATCGATAAATGTGATCTAGCAGGTAAATGGCAAATATTAACCATGTATGCTGTCTATAATGCTTGTAATTGGTATCAACATCTAAGTATTACGTAATACGTATTTGTGTAAATTGTTATGGCTGTATTGTTTTAAAACCCCAATTATGTTGTGGGTCCATCAGATCTACATTGGGTGAATAACAAAAACATGAACATCACAAGGTTTAAGAGAAGTGACGTTGTGTGCCCTTGAGATGAATGACAATTCAAACATGCACATTATTAAAAAAGAAGAAAAAGATAAGGACATATCAAAGAGAGGGGGAAGGGGGAGAGAGAGAGAGGGAAGAATGAGAGAGGGAGGGGGAGAGAGAGAGGGAAGAATGAGAGAGGGAGGGGGAGAGAGAGAGAGGGAAGAATGAGAGAGGGAGGGGGAGAGAGAGAGGGAAGAATGAGAGAGGGAGGGGGAGAGAGAGAGGGAAGAATGAGAGAGGGAGGGGGAGAGAGAGAGGGAAGAATGAGAGAGGGAGGGGGAGAGAGAGAGGGAAGAATGAGAGAGGGAGGGGGAGAGAGAGAGAGGGAAGAATGAGAGAGGGAAGAATGAGAGAGGGAAGAATGATAGAGGGAGGGGAGAGAGAGAGAGAAGAGGAAGAGAGAGAGAGAGAGAGAGAGAGTGGGGGGGGAGTCAACCTCCACAGCCAGCAGTAATCTCCAGGGAGTCACAAGCGCTTTCCCATCACATGCACACACACAAGCAAATGAACATGCACTCATACACATACACAGAGTCAAACATAAGATAAAACACTCTCTCAACCCTAAAATATGACACACACATTGACAACGTATGCAAAATACACAATATGGAAAATAACAGTGGAAACAAAAACATGTATTTATCCGTACTGTGAAAAACCTGACAAAACACAAGATAATCTATGGTTTGACAAACACAACTCTCACATAAACATGCACATTGACCATGCAGGTGCCAACCAACACACACATGTGCACGCATAGCTACCAGCTTACACTAGATCTAGGGTCAACAGTCATCCACTCACATGGACACAAACACAAACTTTGGGGTCCCCATGTACCTCGGGCGTGACATCACGGGGGGCGAACCCTGTTCCTCCGGTGGTCAGAATCAGGTTCAGCTCCTTCTCATCACACCAGTCCACCAATGTCTCCTGAGGACAGAGTGCAGAGAGACACACCATTGGCTGGCAGCAGTGTAAATCACAGAGGTGACCACTCCATTGGCTGGGAGCAGTGTCAATCATATAGACAACAACAGACACAGGTTCAGGATAGAATACTAAAGCGCTGGGTGAATCTCAATTGTCTTTCCTTGATTCCTAGCATCCTCCCTTTTCACCTCCCTTTTCTCAAATTGCATTGGAGGAGAAGATCAGAGGGGACAAACCTTGGATCTTGTCCTCTAATGTGCCTGGAAAAGGAGGCAAGGAGAGAGGACGCAAGAAATCAAAGAAAGACCATTAAAATTCACCCACTGTGTGGGACAACTGTTTCCAAGACAGAAGGGTCTAACAATAACAACTCTTCAATGTAGGCCTTGTGAGAGAATACATGTGAGAATCCAAAATACTGTCACCTTTGAACTATAGCCTGCGGTGGGCTCTAGGGGGCAGCATGCAGTTAGAGTAGAGACAGCGAGAGAGAGAGAGAGAGAGAGAGAGAGAGAGAGAGAGACAGAGAGCGAGAGAGCGAGAGAGCGAGAGAGCGAGAGAGCGAGAGAGACAGAGAGACAGAGAGACAGAGAGACAGAGAGACAGAGAGACAGAGAGACAGAGAGAGCGAGAGAGGGGAGGGATGGGCAGAGAAGTTGGAGGGACAAAGAGGGAGAGAGGAAGACAGAGAGAGATCAGGAGAGAGAGAACGCAAGATGGAGACGAAGAGGAAGAGAGAGAGCGAGAGAGAGAGAGAGAGAGAGAGAGAGGGAGGGAGGGAGTAAGAGGGAGCGAGGAAGGGAGAGAGAGAGAGAAAGCAAGAGAGAGAGACAGCGAGAGAGAGAGACAGCGAGAGAGAGAGACAGCGAGAGAGAGAGACAGCGAGAGAGAGGCAGCGAGAGAGAGGAGGGATGGGGAGAGAAGATAGAGAGACTAAGAGGGAGAGAGGAAGACAGAGAGAGATCAGGAGAGAGAGAGAACGCAAGATGGAGAGACGAAGAAGAAGAGAGAGAGAGCAAGAGAGAGAGAGAGAGGGGGAGGGAGGGAGTAAGAGGGAGCGAAGAAGGGAGAGAGAGAGAGAGAGAGAGCAATAGAGGAGGGAGAGAGATATTTACCTTAATCTCATCTATCTCATCTGGGACTATTTTGTAGGAAGATATGACGCCTCCAAGCCTGTGGATGAGAAACAGAAAAACAACAACAAGATCATAGTTAGTTCATATTCAGTCTCAACAAACTCACTAGAGACGGAAAGAGAGAGGGAGGGAAGAGGAAAACAAAACGGGGAGTGGAGAAATATGGAGACAGTAAGTAGGAGTGGGAGTAAAAGGAGAAGTGGTAAAACTGAGAGGAAGAAAAAAGGGTTATCCTGAACTGTACTCTAAGTTATGAGCCATATGTATGTGCAGGTCAAAGAAAATGGACTCTCCAAAACAGACATTAAAGACAACAGCGATAAGTAGTCAGTATTAGCTATTTTTAGAGAGTGATAGTGATTCACTGAGAAAATGCCACGAGACTGTTAGTTCAAGTCAAATCATGTCCACTGGCGCCTACCAGTGGAAGACGTATTTACCACAACAGGGCAAGAACGACACAGTAAAGCCCAGTATGAAGTCTTCTCCTCAGAACTATAGTCAGACAAAAATATCATTTTTCTCAGCTCTTTAAATGATAAAATTGTAAAAACCACAATACACAGAAATATTGAACACAATGAACATACAACCATCAAAACCTCATTCTAGAGGGAATTCAGTCCACTGTCAAAAGGAAATCCATCCAAAGTGGGTCACAGCATGCTAAATTGAGACATTCGAAAATGAGAATTTGTTCAACAAAACTAATCAGGATTTCCTTAATCCAGTTGTCAGAGAAACTACTTGTGTTGTGTGTGTGGATTGTGTGTTATGTGTTGGGGTGAGGTGAGGTACGCAAGCGACTCAGGAGCTTCTAGGGAAAGTAGACACACACAAAAGGGTGAAATTCCAAGATGCAGACGTGGTTTGTTGTCCTCTCGTTTACTTTTTGTATATATTCAAATGTATTATTCAATCTCTTTTTCCATTTTAAATTAAACATACCTTCCGGTAAACCGCCTCACTCAATGTGACACGGATCCGCTATTGTTTTAGACCCTATAGCCAAAACTTTCATCAGAAGGTAGCCAGATAATTAGCTAAGTTAATAGCCATTTAGTCATTGTTAGCCACTGCTAGCGGACTTTACCCTCTGCTCAGGCACCAGCCGTTTATTTAGCCTGGATAATACCTGGCAGCCTCGGACTGTTTTTCTCCACGACAACGCCAGATTCCTGCCGACCATTGATCATCACAGCTAGCTATCTTCAACTGAGTGACCCAGCCACGAAGCTAACCCTGAGCCAGGCGCATCTCCCGGCTAGCAAACGAAATTCCCACAACTACAATACCTCTTTTGCTATTTGGCCAGGTCCCTTCGTCGTCCCTTCGTCGACACGGTGCCACGCCGTACCACCACGACTGACCCGCACACGTAACTCCACCAACCCCGATGTCCTTGCCGTGTCTGAATCCTGGCTTAGGAAGCCCACCAAAAATTCTGAGAATTTCATACCCAACTACAACATTTTCCATCAACATAGAACTGCCAAAGGGGGAGGAGTTGCAATCTATTGCAGAGATAGCTTGCAAAGTTCTGTCACAGTTTCCAGGTCTATGCCCAAACAGTTCGAGCTTTTAAAAATGAATCTCTCCAGAAATAAGTCTCACTGTTGCCGCCTGTTATAGACCCCCCTCAGCTCCCAGCTGTGCCCTGGACACCATATGTGAATTGATTGCCCCCCATCTATCTTCAGAGTTCGTTCTGTTAGGTGACCTAAACTGGGATATGCTTAACATCCCAGCAGTCCTACAATCTAAGATAGATGCCCTCAATCTCACTCAAATTATCAAGGAACCCACCAGGTACAACCCTAAATCCGTAAACATGGACACCCTCATAGATATTATCCTGACCAACTTGCCCTCCAAATACACCTCTGCTGTTTTCAATCATGATCTCAGCGATTACTGCCTCATTACTTGCATCCGTGATGGGTCCGCGGTCAAACGACCACCCCTCATCACTGTCAAACGCTCCCTAAAACACTTCTGCGAGCAGGCCTATCTAATCGACCTGGCCCAGGTATCCTGGAAGGATATTGACCTCATCCCGTCAGTTGAGGGTGCCTGGTCATTCTTTAAAAGTAATTTCCTCACCATCTTAAATAAGCATGCCCCTTTCAAAAAATGTGGAACTAAGAACAGATATAGCCCTTGATTCACACCAGACCTGACTGCCCTTGACCAGCACAAAAACATCCTATGACAGACTGCAATAGCATCGAATAGTCACTGCGATATGCAACTGTTCAGGGAAGTCAGGAACCAATACACACAGTCAGTCAGGAAAACAAAGGCTAGCTTTTTCAAACATAAATTTACATCCTGTAGCTCTAACTCCAAAAAGCTTTGGGACACTGTAAAGTCCATGGAGAACAAGAGCACCTCCTCCCAGCTGCCCACTGCACTGAGGCTAGGTGACACGGTCACCACCGATAAATCCATGATAATCGAAAATTTCAATAAGTATTTCTCTACGTCTGGCCATGCTTTCCTCCTGGCTACCCCAACCCCGGCCAACAGCTCCGCACCCCTCGCAGCTACTTGCCCGAGCCTCCCCAACATCTCCTTCACCCAAATCCAGATCGCAAATGTTCTGAAAGAGCTGCAAAACCTGGACCCGTACAAATCAGCTGGGCTAGACAATCTGGACCCTCTCTTTCTAAAATGATCTGCCGCCATTGTTGCAACTTCTATTAATTTAGTCCAAGATCCCTAAAGATTGGAAAGCTGCCGCGGTCATCCCCCTCTTCAAAGGGGGTGACACTCTAGACCCAAACTGTTACAGACCTATAGCCATCCTGCACTGCCTTTCTAAAGTCTTTGAAAGCCAAGTTAATAAACAGATCACCGACCATTTCGAAACCCACCGCATCTTCGCCGTTGTACAATCCGGTTTCCGAGCTGGTCATGGGTGCACCTCCAAATGAGCTTCAATGCCATACAACACTCCTTCCGTGGCCTCCAACTGCTCTTAAACGCTAGCAAAACCAAATGCATGCTTTTTAACCGTTCGCTGCCCGCACCCGCCTGCTTGACCAGCAACACTACTCTGGATGGTTCTGACCTAGAATACATGGACAACTACAAATACTTATTTTCCACCATATTTTGCAAATAAATTCATAAAAAATCCTACAATGTGGTTTTCTGGATTTTTTTTTCTCATTTTGTCTGTCATAGTTGAAGTGTTGAAGTGTACCTATGATGAAAATTACAGGCCTCTCTCATCTTATTAAGTGGGAGAACTTGCACAATTGGTGGCTGACAATACTTTTTTGCCCCACTGTAGGTGTCTGGCTAGACTGTAAACTCTCCTTCCAGACTCATATCAAACATCTCCAATTCAAAATCAAATCTAGAATCGACTTTCTATTTTACAACAAAGCCTCCTTCACTCAAGTCGCCAAACTTACCCTAGTAAAACTGACTACTCTACCGATCCTAGACTTCGGCGATGTAATCTACAAAATAGCTTCCAGTACTCTACTCAGCAAACTGGATGCAGTCTATCACAGTGCCATCCGTTTTGTTACCAAAGCGCCTTATGCCACCCACCACTGCAACCTGTATGCTCTAGTCGGCTGGCCCTCGCTACATATTTGTCGCCAGACCCACTGGCTCCAGGTCATCTACAAGTCTATGCTAGGTAAAGCTCTGCCTTATTACAGCTCACTGGTCACGATAATAACACCCACCCGTAGCACGTGCTCCAGCAGGTATATCTCACTGGTCATCCCCAAAGCCAACACCTCCATTGGCCGCCTTTCCTTCCAGTTCTCTGCTGCCAGTGACTGGAAGGAATTGCAAAAATCGCTGAAGCTGGAGACTTTAAACATCAGCTATCTGAGCAGCTAACCGATCGCTGCAGCTGTACATAGTCCATCTGTAAATAGCCCACGCAATCTACCTACCTCATCCCCATATTGTTTTTATTTACTTTGCTGCTCTTTTGCACACCAGTATCACTACTTACACACCATCATCTGCTCATCTATCACTCCAGTGTTAACCTGCTAAATTGTAATTCCTTTGCTACTATGGCCTATTAATTGCCATACCTCCTCATGCCATTTGCACACACTGTATATAGACTTTCTTTTTTTTCTATTGTGTTGAATGTATGCTTGTTTATTCCATGTAACTCTGTGTTGTTGTTTCTGTCCCACTGCTTTGCTTTATCTTGGCCAGGTCACAGTTGTAAATGAGAACTTGTTCTCAATTAGCTAACCTGGTTACATAAAGGTGAAATTATATACTTTTTAAATAAAATAAAAACACACACACACACTTGGAATGACCCTTTCAGCAGTAGTAAAGTGGTGTTAAAAGAGAAGGTGGTATCATCTCATCAGTTTGTCTATAACATCAGTGATGCTTGTCGATGATTTGATTGGGGGAATGTTACTCCCAAAACTCCAGATTATTCTGGCCTAAGGGGATAGAGAAGGAGGAGGCCATTCGGAACAGCTGGAGAGAAGTAACGACAGAAGATGGGAAGAGGGGGAGAAAGAGGGAGGGACAGAAAGAGATTGGTGTGTTTTATATTTACATAAGGTTGAGCGGTGTGTGTGTGAGTGTGTGTGTGTTAACCGCTGTCCCTGTCTACAGCTGCTGAGTCCCAGCTGTGCAGATCTGCTCTGTTCTGGGACAGCTACATTAATAAATTCAATCTACTATGCACTCTCCCTCCCTCTCTCTCTCTTTGCCTCCCTCCCTCTCCAGCCTCCCTCCCTCCCTCTCCAGCCTCCCTCCCTCCCTCCCTCTCCGGCCTCCCTCCCTCCCTCCCTCCCTCTCCGGCCTCCCTCCCTCCCTCTCCGGCCTCCCTCCCTCCCACTCCGGCCTCCCTCCCCCCTCCCTCCCACTCCGGCCTCCCTCCCTCCCTCCCACTCCGGCTTCCCTCCCTCCCTCCCACTCCGGCCTCCCTCCCTCCCTCTCCGGGCTCCCTCCCTCCCTCTCCGGCCTCCCTCCCTCCCTCTCCGGCCTCCCTCCCCGGCCTCCCTCCCTCTCCGGCCTCCCTCCCTCCCACTCCGGCCTCCCTCCCCCCTCCCTCCCACTCCGGCCTCCCTCCCTCCCTCCCACTCCGGCTTCCCTCCCTCCCTCCCACTCCGGCCTCCCTCCCTCCCTCTCCGGGCTCCCTCCCTCCCTCTCCGGCCTCCCTCCCTCCCTCTCCGGCCTCCCTCCCCGGCCTCCCTCCCTCTCCGGCCTCTGTCTCTCCTCCATCTCATTAACTACTCTGTCAGGCCAGCTAAAAGCTACACTTGAACAAGTCTCTCAAGTGTGCAGACGTGCAGATACATTAACTACCCGTTCTATCTCCCCATTGCTCTTTAATTGTCCCTCTTCATCCATCTCTTTATCTCCATCCCTTGTGATGGACTCTAACCCATCAGTGTCCGGAGCGGGGAACAGGTATCTAGCTCCAAGTCATTCATGTGAAGGAGACGTAAAAGTCATTAGTGTGAGCGTGGTTGATCCCCCATCTATTCTCATCTGCTCTCATTAGCGAGAGAGAGAGAGAGAGAGGGGGGAGGAGAGAGAGAGAGACAGAGAGGGGGAGAGAGAGACATTACCAGAACCCTGTTAGTGAGTGAAACAGGTTTAAAGGGTGATGTATCAAGAGCCCATCCTCTCTCCCTCCCTCCAATCCTATTTCTGTCTATCCCTGCCAACAGTCATTAGCGACTCAGAGCATCCTGTCCCTTGATCACAGCACCGCCACACACGGTCACTCACTGTCACTCACTCACACTACACTGACACTAACACACACATAGACACACTACATACGCATTATTTTTTTGATGCAATTCATTTTAACTTTCTGACTGCATTGTTGGGAAAGGGCTCGTAAGTAAGCATTTCATGGTAAAGTGTAATGTAATTTAAGTTAAATGTTTATTTTTATCTTTATTTAACTAGGCAAGAACTTAAGAACAAATTCTTATTTCCAATGACGGCCTGTTCAGGGACAGAACGACAGATGTGTACCTTGTCAGCTCGGGGGTTTGAACTTGCAACCTTCCAGTCACTAGTCCAACGCTCTAACCACTAGGCTACCGTGCCGCTACTTTTTGCAGGGCCACACCGTGTGTGGGTAGTGTTTGTCTCTCTCTATGTGTGTGTGTGTATGTGTGTGCGTATCTGTGTGTGTGCATCCAAGTTTATGAGTGTCTTTAACTGGTGTACTAGTGTACAGCCCCAGACTGTGTATGTGTGTAGTAGTCAGGTGTTGGAACAGTGGATGGATCCTAGCGTACAGCCCCAGACTGTGTATGTGTGTAGTAGTCAGGTGTTGGTACAGTGGATGAATCCTAGCGTACATCCCCAGACTGTGTATGTGTGTAGTAGTCAGGTGTTGGTACAGTGGATGGATCCTAGCGTACAGCCCCAGACTGTGTATGTGTGTAGTAGTCAGGTGTTGGAACAGTGGATGGATCCTAGTGTACAGCCCCAGACTGTGTATGTGTGTAGTAGTCAGGTGTTGGTACATCCTGCATGGACATCCTTGCAGTCTGGGCATTAGAAACCACTTAGCTAGCCTTGCCTTTAGCTAGCATTACAGTCTAGGCACGGGGAGGGAGGTGTCATGGAGTCATCTATCACAGCCATCCTCTGGTGCCTCAATGGTCCACAACACACACAGGTGCCTCAATGGTCCACAACACACACAGGTGCCTCAACGGTCCACAACACCAGGACACACACACGGTGCCTCAATGGTCCGTTCCACAACACACACAGGTGCCTCAACGGTCCACAACACCAGGACACATACACACACACACACACACACACACACACACACACGGTGCCTCAAATGGTCCACAACACCAGGACACACACACGGTGCCTCAATGGTCCGTTCCACAACACACACAGGTGCCTCAACGGTCCACAACACTAGGACACACACACACACACACAGTGCCTCAAAGGTCTACAACACGATGCTGCCCTCGTGATATCAATTGTGGCACCAGAATAATTGGACCGAGATTATTTGATTATTTAAATGGCACGTTACACACTGGTACCTGACCCTTAACTCTGCGAGGATAGAGGGAGGGAGGTTGACATGGCTGGATGGAGGGTGAGAGAGAAAGATGCAGAGGGAAGGAGGGAGAGGGATGAGGAAGAGAGAGAGAGAGACAAGATGATTGTGGACTTCAGGAAACAGCAGAGGGAGCACCCCCCTATCCACATCGACGGGACCACAGTGGAGAAGGTGGAAAGCTTCAAGTTCCTCGGCTTACACATCACTGACAATCTGAAATGGTCCACCCACATAGACCTCGGGAGGCTAAAGAAATTTGGCTTGGCACCTAAAACCCTCAAACTTTTATAGATGTACAATTGAGAGCATCTTGTCGGGCTGTATCAACACCTAGGACAGCAACTGCATAGGCCACAACCGCAGGGCTCTCCAGAGGGTGGTGTGGTCTGCACAACGCCTCACCGGGGGCAAACTACCTGCCATCCAGGACACCTACAGCTTCCGATGTCATAGGAAGGACAAACAGACAATCAAGGACAACAACCACCGGAGCCACTGCCTGTTCACCCTGCTATCATCCAGAAAGCAAGGTCAGTACAGGGGCAACAAAGCTGGGACGAAGAGACTGAAAAACAGCTTCTATCTCAAGGCCATCAGACTATTAAATAGCCACCTCTAGCACATTAGAGGCTGCTGCCCCAAATACAGTGGGGCAAAAAAGTATTTAGTCAGCCACCAATTGTGCAAGTTTTCCCACTTAAAAAGATGAGAGAGGCCTGTAATTTTCATCATAGGTACACTTTAACTATGACAGACAAAATGAGAAAAGAAATTCCAAAAAAATCACATTGTAGGATTTTTTATGAATTTATTTGCAAAATTTCAACCACTCCACAAATGTCTTGTTAACAAACTATCGTTTTGGCAGGTCGGTTAGGACAACTACTTTGTGCATGACACAAGTCATTTTTCCAGGACGACTTTTAAGGCTGTCTTTAAAGATTTGATCTCTCGCTCCAAAATGAGGAGCTCCTGGAGGGTTAAATTTGAATGAGATTTGTTGGTCCATCAGCTGATTCTGGAGGCTGGGTCCATGGCTTTGAAGGCTTCCTACAACCTGACTTCTCTTGCCTTGAAGTTTGTGCCCCTGTCAGCCAGGATCTCGTAGGGTTTCCTCCGTCGGGCGATAAACCGTCATAGGGCCATGAGGAAGGTTTTAGTATCCAAACTCTCCAGTATGTCCAGGTGGACACATCTAGTTGTCAAACACTTGAATAGAATGCCCCAGCGCTTTTCCACTCGACGACCTAGCTTGATTGTCAAGGGGCCAAAGCAATCTACTCCTGTTGACCAGAAAGGTGGTTTGAGGAGGCGCAAGCGAGCAGGGGGGTAAATCTGCAATTTTAGGCACAGTGACTCCGGCCTGCCATCTCTGACATTCCCTGAAGGCGTATTTGTGCTTACAAATGGCTCCTCATCCTCCAAGTAACCAGTACTTACGCCTCATGTCCCCATACTCTCTCTGGCCCTGGGTGGAGAAGCCTGAAGCCTCTCATCATAACTCTTGATGAGGAGGCTGGTAATAGGGTGTCTGGAGTCAAGTATAATTGGGTGGATAGCATTGGGATCCAAGACTTCTGCTTGGAGCGCCAAATTCAAATTAAATTACTAAAAATATTGAATTTTCATGAAATCACAAGTGCAATATAGTCAGATTTCAAAAAAGCTTTTTGGCGAAAGCATACCAAGCGTTTATGTAAGGACATCTCTCTCAGCAGACAAAACATTACAAACAGCTAGCAGCAAAGTAGATTGGTCACGAAAGTCAGAAAAGCAATAAAATGAATCACTTACCTTTGATGATCTTCGGATGTTTGCACTCACGAGACTCCCAGATACACAATAAATGTTCCTTTTCCTTATTTTTATATTCAAAATACCTCCATTTGGTTGGCGCGTTATGTTCAGAAATCCACTGGCTCTAGCGGTCACGACGGGGCAGACGTCAATTTCCAAATGTTTTTTTTAATATATTATCAATAACATTTCAACCGGACTGGTAGCTTCTTCAATAGGATAGAGAGAGAAAATGTCTGCTCCACTCTGTTGGTGCATGCAAAACGCTGCTGGCACCCAGCCATCCAATGACGCAATGTTATCTTTCTCGCTCATTTATCAAAATAAAAGTCTGAAACTATGTCTAAAGACTGTTCACACCATGTGGAAGCCATAGGAAAATGAATCTGGTTGATATCCCTTTAAATGGAGAGAAGGCATGCAATGGAACAGAGAGCTTTCAGGAAAAACAGCACTTCCTGGTTGGATTTTCCTCAGGTTTTCGCCTGCAATATCAGTTCTGTTACACTCACAGACAATATTTTAACAGTTTTGGAAACTTTAGAGTGTTTTCTATACTAATCTGACAATTATTAGCATATTCTAGATTCTGGGCCTGAGAAATAGGCAGTTTCATTTGGGTACATTTTTCATCTAAACATCAAAGTACTGCCCCCTACACTCAAGGGTTTTACCACGAGTAACGTCATCAGCAGGATTGTTTACGCTGTCAACATACCTCCAGTCCTGGACTTCTGTTAGGTCTTGGATTTCCGCAATGCGAGTCCCGACAAACACCTTATACCTGCAGGACTCCGACTTGAGCCAGGTCAATACAGTGGTCGAATCACTCCAGATGACCCTTTGAATTGGCAAGGTGAGCTCGGTTCAAAGGTAGAGGCCAACTGGGATCCGGAGAGGATAGCGCTGAGTTCCAGTCTAGGCATTGACAACTGCTTCTTGGGTGGACCTGGCCATGACAAAGGAAACATGGGTGTGGCCTGCCTTATCCTCCATTCTTAGATTGGAGCGAGCTTATGTGGAGGTTTCCTACGTGTCACAGAACACATGCCGTTCTAGGCATGATCCCAGTTGGTCAGCACAGGGTGGTACATGGCATTTGGGCTTCAGCGAGCTCTGATAACTCTTTCCCAACAGATCCATTGTTCCACTAGGTCAGCCGACTGAATTGGTCCATCCCAGTCCCTCCTGGTCTGCCACAGGTCCTGGACTAAAACTTTGGCCCGGGTTGTATATGGCAGGATATACCCAAGGGGGTCATATTGACTGGCCAGGGTCCAATAGATGGTGCGCAGAGTGGAAGTTTTGGTACTCAGGGCTGAGCGGTGCTTCTACCCCAGGGTGTCCGGTATGCAGCTCCATCTCAGTCCTAGAGTGGGCTCCTCTGGGTTAGCACCAGACTGCGAGGGCCATAGTTCACTGCTACTGGACCTGGCAGGTGCTGGATAACCTCCGCTCTGTTACTAGCCCACTGTCGGACCTCAAATCCCCCTTTGGACAGGAGATTCCGTACTTTATCAAGGAGTGCTTTTTCTTCAGCCATAGATGGGACGCTCTGTAAGCAGTTATCCACATAGAAGGCATTGTCCACTGAATCCCATACTTCTGGGTCACTGTCTGGGTGCTCCCCTGCGTGTCTCTGCAGAGCGTATATGGCACAGCAAGGACTGCGGGTGGTGCCAAATGGGAGTACTTGCCATTCATAGATTGTGGCATCTGCGTCTCGTTCCATATCTCACCACATGAACCGGAGCAGTGTAGTGTCGGAAGGCATCAGACGAATCTGATGAAACATGGCTTTGATGTCTCCACTGTTGGCTGTGGAGTGCTGCTGGAACCGGAGAAGGACACCGAGCAAGGAAAGACGGTTGGAAGGTTGGTCTGGGGAGTAGACAGTCATTCAGGCTTTGACCAGCAGCTTGGAATGAAAAGTTGAAGACAAGTCTGTACTTTCCACCGTGTTGATGGATAACATGGTGAGGGAGATACCAGGATTCGCTGAGTGAGTTTCCCTCTTCGTGCGCTGTCACTTTGGTGACATAGCCTGCCGTCACATGAATCGCTCGGTTACAAACTTCAACAAGCTCAGGATTCTTCACAAGGTGTCGCTCCGTTCCACACAGTAGGGGGAGTACAGCCCGTGTTGTGGTTGCCAGAGGAGGATGGTTGGGCACCCGTAGCAGTGGGGTCGCGTACCTCTGAACGCCATCCATTTCAGTGGTGGTGGTGTGCTTCTCCAGGTCTAATGCATAGGAGTCATGTTTCGAGTGGGTGACCTCCTGTAGCTTCAGGTTGGAGAAGGTGTCCATCTTCCAGAGCATCTACACATTCCGAATGAGGTCAGTGGCTGGACAGGGGGATGGAGCTGGTTTGCTTCTGGTGAAGAGGACTTGCTGTGACTGTACAGCTTGGGTGGAGAGAAGTAGATGGGCTGGACCTTGCACAGCCCAACCTAAGGACGTATGGACAGCAACGGGCCCAACTTCTGGTCCAGCTCGTATAGGCTTGGTCGGGGTGACAAGATGTGTGTGTGTGGTCTGACCCAATCAGGATGAGTGGCGCAGCCCTGGTCAGGTTAGGAAGAGGCAATCCTCGGAGATGAGGACATTGTTTCTGTAGAACACTTACCAGGTAGGAGTGCTCTGCGAGATTCAGGCCATCTGCCGTGAAGGCATTGGTGATGTTATAGGCTGTTTCCTGAAGGTGAAACGCTGAAGGTCACAGCAGAGCCTTTCACTTGGATAACATCATGTCGTACCGTTCTGAGATTAAGGATCTCGGGGGCCCCCTCCAGGTTAAGCTGACGGGTGGCCGCCGGGAGAATGATTGTTCTTTCAGACCCATCATCAAGAATGGCTCCTCCCTTCACTTTGCAGAGTGACCTTGACCACCTTCAACATGACCCTTGGAGAAAGGTTCTGCTGGTCGAGGTATGGCATACTCCGCTCCTTCTGTGCTTGGGGAATTACATCATGCAACACTGAGATGGATTTCCTTACAGCGATTGCAGGGTTTCCTCAATGTGCAGGTCTCTGCCTTATGGCTACGGGCACACTTGTAGCATCGCTCGCCTGAAGTGATCCAGGCCTTCAATTGAGGTTGAGTGAGCTTTTTTACCCTGGGGCAAGCCAAGGAAGTGCCCCTTACTATTGCAATAGTATGGCTGGAATTTGACGTTCTTGCTCCTGAGAGAGGTCTTATTCCTGGTTCCGGTTGGATTCACTATTTAAGTACATGGTAGTGGGATTTTGCCTTTTCTGTCCCTCCTGGCATTCAAACTCCTTCCTTCCCCAGAAGGCTATGGCTGAGATCGTGGCCTGGTGAGCCATGCTCTTTGCCCTTGCCTTCACCTTCAACCATGCGGCAGTGTATGGTGTTGCAGAGTGCATAAAGGATTTGGCCAGCTAGTATGCACTGGGAAACCGCAAGTAATCCATCAGTACTTGGTATTTGTAGCATTTTGACAGATGACTGTGAATACCCAGTAGGCTCTCCAATACCATTTCCAAAAGGACAAATTCACTCTCCTTTCGCCTCTCAAAGTATGGCAGTTTGGGTCTGAGAATTCCATAGGCTGAGGCTATTAGCAGTTTCATAATGTTGGCTCCCTCTTCTGGTTGCGTGAAGGATAAACTCGGGACTGCTGATGAGCTCCCTGTGGACTCATTGGGCCTGTCCCAGACCTTTCATTGGTGGCAGCCGGAATTGGGTGAGAGCCCACCTGATGGTTGATGACTGGGCTGGCCCAGGCCCTAGACGAGGGGAACGTTTGCTGTGGTTGGTAATTGGCGAAAAGTCAAAGGAGTGGTACTTTGTCTAGATTAAGGAGGAATGCTAACTTGTGTCACTGGTATAGAGGGTGTTGGCGGAGCAGCCTGTCCCCCGTGCTGGCTGTTGACCTCGAAGCCTTCAGGGACTGTGTGCCATGTTGTACCAGAAGAGCAGATTGGGAAAGAAAGGCAGACAGGTCAGGTCCATGTGGAGAGGTGGTCAGGTCAACTCCCTGTTCGTTCCTCTCCGGGAAGGATGAGACCATCCGTGCTCATTTTCCTCCACCGCTAGTAGTTTCATCCTCTCGTAGGACAGCGGTCTGTGAATCGCTGAGGGCTAGTGAATGGCGGCTGCCATGGCCACTTCCAAAGGGGTATCCACTGGTCAAACTCTCATTCTGTCTTCAGTGCCTCAACGATTTCCCATTAGTTAAGGGATGAGCGGAGCCTGCCTCAGGAAGCTGGTTGACCGTTGCGTTGGGAATTATCTCCCCCATGGATTTTTCCTGTAGATCACTTTCCTGTCCCAAAGCAGTTTCTGGTCCTTGGCTTGAAGGGGATGATTGATGGCTGAAACGTACAATTAATCCATCGCACTTTGAGCTCTGGTGGGCTTGACCTTTGATGTGGGAAACTCAACCACATAATACTTAAGATAAAGACCAGACAAGCACCTGGTTCTGGTGCTGCTGGTGGTTGAGGATGAAGCCTTCTTTGTTGGTTTAGGCTTAGCTCCTGGATCTTATATTTGTTCCAAGACCTTTCCTGCAGCTGCTCTTTTCTCCTCTCTTCTTCCTTCCAGTGGAGATAATTCTTCCTTCTCCTCCTCCATTTCCTTTTCACCTGTCGTTCAGTCATTATCTGGCTCGAAGGACCATTGAAAGATTAGTGGAATCAGTGTGGGTGGCTGGACAGGTAGGATGACTGACAGTCAAGGTGAACAGGTGGTCACAGGCCAGGTGACAGATGAATGGATGAGACAGACAGGAATTCCTTTAACCATAAAGTGGTATATTTACTGGGTAGTGTGGATTCATGGACGCACAGAACTTCTGGATTAGACGGAGTTAAGGAAGAGAAAGCAGCGAGATCGGGCGATGGCGATTTCCTCCTTTTATGGAGTTGAGATCTGTCAGACATTTCTACCAGACCTAATTAAAGCACCCCTGGCCCAGCTGAGCAAGTGGCCATGAATTAAAGGATTCTTCCACCAACTCCATGGGCATTTTCTACAGTCAATGTCAAGAACATTGAACGTTTCTTCAAGTGCAATTGCAAAAACCATCAAGTGCTATGATGAAACTGGCTCTCATGAAGACCGCCACAGGAAAGAAAGACCCAGAGTTACCTCTGCTGCAGAGGATAGGTTCATTAGAGTTAACTGCACCTCAGAATGCAGCCCAAATAAATGCTTCACAGAGTTCAAGTAACAGACATCTCAACATCAACTTTTCAAAAGGAGACTGTGTGAATCAGGCCTTCATGGTCGAATTGCTGCAAAGAAACCACTACTAAAGGACACCAATAAGAAAAAGAGACTTGCTTGGTCCAAGAAACACGATCATTGGGCATCAGACCGGTGGAAACCTGTCCTTTGGTCTGATAAGTCCAAATGTGAGATTTTTGGTTCCGTCCGCCGTGTCTTTGTGAGACTCAGCGTAGGTGAACGGATTATCTCTGCATGTGTGGTTCCCACCGTGAAGCAAGGAGGAGGTGTGATGGTGCTTTGCTGTGACACTGTCTGTGATTTATTTAAAATTCAAGGCACACTTAACCAGCATGGCTACCATAGCATTCTGCAGCGAT